>NW_024070192.1:38552969-38678079 GCF_014754425.2 Oryx dammah | reverse complement strand
CTAGAATAATACTGTATCAAGAATTCTTCATCTGTTACCTACCTCACTCTTCCATTCAGATTTATCTGAACATGCTGCTTAAAATCTGGATATTTGGTTGCCAGATATGCAAAGTCAGGAGGTTTGTCCTTGTATCTATTTCTTGCATGCATTGATTTACTCAGAGCCATCTTTAAAAAGAAAAAAAAAAGGGGGGGGGTAATCAGCATATTTAGTTAAACAAAATCAACAAGAAAAGTTGTGGTTGCCAAGTCAACAGTTACAGTCAACACATCTTCACTAATCAAGTGAGAAAGAAGAAGCTATATTTTTTAAAGTATACAACAAATAAGCACATGAAAAGATGTTCTATGTCATTAGGGAAACACAAATCAAAACCATAATAAGCTATCAATTCATACACACTAGGATGGCTATTATTAAAAAAAGAGAGAAAGAAAACAGCAAGTACTGGAGTGCATATGAAGAAACTGGAGGTTTATTCCCACCTCAGGCTTGCAGGTGGGAATAAACATGTGTATGACTGCTGTAGAAAAGTTTGGTGGTTCTTTAAAAAATTAAACATTACCATATGATCCAGCAATTCCAATCCCATGTATAGATCCAAAGGAACTGAAAGCAGAGATTCAAATAAGTAACTTGGAATGTTCACAGCCTTTTCATACTGTTCATGGGGAAAAGCTGGCTTAAAACTCAATATTCAAAAAACGAAGATTATGGCATCCAGTCCCATCACTTCATGGGAAATAGATGGGGAAACAATGGAAACAATGACAGACTTTATTTTCTTGGGCTCCAAAATCACTGCAGATGGTGACTGCAGCCATGAAATTAAAAGACGCTTGCTCCTTGGAAGAAAAGCTATGACCAACTGAGACAGCATATTAAAAAGCAGAGACATTACTTTGCCAACAAAGGTCTGTATATAGTCAAAGCTATGGTTTTTCCAGTGGACATATATGGATGTGAGAGTTGGACCATAAAGAAAGCTGAGCACCAAAGAATTGATGCTTTTGAACTGTGGTGTTGGAGAAGACTCTTGAGTGTCCCCTGGACAGCAAGGAGATCAAATCAGTCAATCCTGAAGGAAAATCAGTCCTGAATATTCATTGGAAGGATTGATGCGGAAGCTGAAGCTCCAATACTTTGGCCACCTGATGGGAAGAACCGACTCATTTGAAAAGACCCTGATGCTGGGAAAGATTTAATGAAGGGAACGACAGAGGATGAGATGGTTGGATGGTATCACTGACTCAATGGACCTGAGTCTGAGCAAGCCTCAGGAGTTGGGGAAGCCTGGTGGGCTGCAGTTCATGGGGTCGCAAGGAGTTGGACATGACTGAGCAACTGAACTGAACTGACTGAATGCTCATGGCAGAGTTATTCACAATGGTTAAAAGGTGGGATGTAACTTCAGGTTGTCAAGCAGACAAATAATCAAAATGTGTGAAGTATATACATTGGAATATTATTCAGCCCTAAAGGGATGAATTCAGACACATGCTACATGTATGAACCTTAAAATCATTATGCTAAGGGCAATAAGCCACACACAGGAGGGCTATATTATCACACTTATATGAAGACCCAACAATAGGCAAATTCATACAGAGTAGAATGGAGGTTACTGGGGGTAGGAGGAGGGTGGAATGGTGAATTACTCTTTAATGGCATATGGTTTGTGTTTAGAATGATGAAAAACTTATAGAAATGGACGGTAGTAATGGTTGCACAATACTGTGAATATACTTAAAGCCACTGAATGGTACACTTAAAAAAGGTTAAAATGGTAAATTTTGTTACATGTATTTTACCACAATTTTAAAAAACGTTTCTGCAACATATGATGAATCTTTTTCTTTTAAACCAAGGGAAGAAAACTGAAATGATTCCCTTTCAAAGCAGCAAAGTGGGACTTCCCTGGTGGTCCAGTGGCTAAGACTCCAGGCTCCCAATGCAGGGGCCCCAAGTTCAATCCTTGGTCAGGGAACCAGATCCCATATACTGCAACTAAGACCTGGTGCCGCCAAATAAATAAATAAAAAATAAAAGCATCAACGTGGCAGAAGGCAATATAATCTACCACCAAGAACACTACAGTCAGAGGTTAGTTTTTACAGTGGTCTTGAGTGGACTATTTGGTTGTGCACCATGAAGTCACTAAAGTTTCAAAAAACATCTTTTTCTTTTTTTAACTTCCTGATTTCAAACTCTACCAAAAAACATCTTCTATTCCAACTTCTTTTATAAATTTCAGTCTTGCCATTTCTAGGTAGCTAAAACCAATTGAAATCAAAAATTTTGTTTTCCTTGAGAATACACAGAAGAAAAAAGTTAACACATTTATAGCAAGAAATAAAAACCAGAAGAAAAGTCATTGCAGTAGTTGAGTAAATCTCTAAGCAGTTGGTAATTTTATTTAGTGTATATCTCTAGATGTTAGGTGATTTTTCTTTTCTTTATATCACTCTGCATTTTCTACTTTTTTCAGAACACACATTCATCTAAATGGTCCTATGTAAGAATCCTAAGAGTCACCTGATAGTTCTCTATCCCTCTTGTATTTCAAAAAATTAAGTCATATGGATTTTACCTGCTGAATATCTCTCAGATCCATCTATTTCTTCCCAGGCTCACCTATAGCAGCTCATACAAGTCTGCCCATACTGCTCCAGCAGCCTCTTAATTGGCCTCCATGAACCCACACTTTTTCTCTCCATGCCTTTTTCCACCATGCAGTGACCATTTCTAAACACAAATCTCACTGTGTCCACCTCCCATGCTCACTTGCAAAACTTTACTTTTAGGAGAAAAACAAGAAACATTACTTCAGCACACATACAAAACCCAGCACAGTGTGGCTTCAGCATGAGCTTAAGTCTCACCCTTGCTCTTCTTTCTCTCCCTCCACTCTGGCAATAGGGTCTTTACACAGATTACCCCTTTCGTCTGTAATGTTCTTTCCTCCCCCTCTTCACCTGATTAATTCCTACTCATCCTTACTACCACAATTCAAGCATCTCCTCTTCAGGAAGTCTTTCCTTCCTTAATTTCCCCAGGTCAGCCATAGCAGCTACTGTAAACTCTTAGGGCGTCCCTGGTGGCTCAGTGCTAAAGAATTCACCTGCCAATGAAGGAAACACGGGTTTGATCCCTGGGTCGGGAGGATCCCCTGGAGACGGAAATGGCAACCCACTCCAGTATTCCTGCCTAAGAAATCGCATGGATAGAGAAGCGTGAACTACAATCCAAGGGGCTGCAAGAGTCAACATGACTTAGCAACTAAACAACAACAGAATCTCCTAGCAGTAAGCACATTTCCTTTGCAGGCTTTGTTAGAGATATAACTTTACATGGTTATAAATGTTAACACTCTAACTCAGGTTTTTGATAGCTTTTCACATTTAAGAACCATTTTCAAAAAAGAATTGTTTTCATTACAATCAAAATCATGCAGCTAACTGCCCACAAGACCACTCACTTGAAAGGCTCAAAAGCACTTCATACACAGCATGTCCAAAATGAAACCATTTCTACCCACCCCAAATAGGTCCTCCTCTAATCTTCCCTATTTTGCTGAATGACACCAAGATCTTCCTCATGGCACAAAAGCAAGAAATCTTCAGCACCTTTTTTATCCCACCTCCTCCATTCCAAACACACTATGTCCTGAATATTCTGTCTCCTAGTTATTTCTTGGCCCATTTTTTGGAGAAGGAAGTATCTTCCTTCTCATACTTCCAAAGTATCCTTTTTTTTTCCAGAATTTTATTTTATTGTATTTCATTTTTTAAAATTTCAATCTCATTTATTTTTTAATTGAAGGATAATTGCTTTACAGACACTCCAATATTCTTGCCTGGACAATTCCATGGACACAGGAGCCTGGGGAGCTACAGTCCACGGGATCACAGAGTCCCATGGGACACGACTGAGCATCTAACACCTTCACTTCACTTTCATCCATTTTTCACCCTTCGCAACTCCACATCTCTAGGCCAGAGATCACAATCATCTCTTTCTTGGCTGACTACAACAGCCTCTAACTGATATCTCTCTAACCACTCTTAACCCCAACAATCCACTTCATCCTGGTGACAACATACCCCTCCTCCCACCCCAATGCAAAACTGAACATTCCTAGCTAAATCCCTTCAGCGGCTTCCTAAAATTTTTAGGCTGATGAAACTCAAAATAATTAACAAGCCACACATAAATCTATCCCTCCAAACTCATTTGTTGCCACTTTCTCCTCCCTGTCCAGTGTACATCACGGAAAACACATGACACTCTGAACACACATGGACAAATTAAATTACACATATGGTAAAAATCACTTCCTTCATTATTCAACCCTCTTGATCAGAACAGATACACATCGAATCAATAAAGCCACTTCTTTGCTAACAGAGCTCCCTATACAGGCAATGGGTTCTTAGCTAAATCTACCCCATTCCTCAGAGTTTAACTGAGTGTCAGCCCTTACCTGGCATCAGCCTTGTCTCTCTCCACTTCTCTCCAAACTTTTCTCTTTCTGGCTCATTCTGCTGTAGCCACACAGGCTTCCTTATCGTTTCTCTATCAAGTCTGCCACACTCCTGCCTCAGGGGTTCTGTACTTGCTGTTTGGTCTGCATGGGTTTCTCTTCCCCCAGAAATACATACATGCAAGGTACCCTCTGCTTGTTCAGGTCTTTGATCAAACCTCACTTTCTTACTGATACCTTTTCTGAGTACCCCCATTTAAATGAGCAGCGAGTGAACCCTTTGTCTCCTTTAGTTGCTTCAGTCTTCTTCATAGAACCTACCCATCTGATATTTCATATACTTTACTTTTTAAAATTTGCCTTGCCAGTAAGCTTCATGAGGGAAAATACTTTGTCTTTTTCACTGCGATATCCCAGAGCCTAAAGCAGGAACTGGAGAGTAGGTAAGCAATAAGTGTTTTTTGGTTGAAAGCAAGATGGAACTCTTACACTGTCCAGGGCACTTAAAACACAGAACTCTCATTCTTGATAAGCAGCCCCCATCTTGAATCTCTAAAAGGTTCAGGCCTAGGACTGAACCTTTTTCTTCCGGGTTGCCCAAATCAGTGCAGAAAGCCAAAGTGGTAGACCTTCATTTAAGTAAGCTGACGCTTCCACTTTCTTTAATCTTTTCCATCTCCATGCTTCTGTTTCCTTGGTTCCTCCCGACCCTCAGTATTCCTCTTCAACTATCACTTGTTACTTAACACATAATTCTGTAAAATAATCTAAATTCTGCTCTCAGAACTTTTAATTCCTTCTGCACAGATCCCTACTACTTCTAATTTCTATTTTCCCTCGTCTCCCTTTCTCATAAATCCGACTTTTTCCACAGTTCCGCCACTGCCAGTTCTCCATCTCTTCCACTCCTTTCACGTGCTCACCTTACCCCTCATACTGTCTTCCCGCCTCAGTTTTGGATCTCTAAACTGCCTCCGCTTCCCTGGTGCTTCAGACGGTAAAGCGTCTGTATACAATGTAGGAGACCTGGGTTCGATCCCTGGGTCGGGAAATTCCCTGGAGAAGGAAAAGGCAACCCACTCCAGTACTCTTGCCTAGAAAATCCCATGGACGGAGGAGCCTGGTGTCCATGGGGTCGCAAAGAGTCGGACACGACTGAGCGACTTCACTTTCACTTTTCAAACCGCCTCCGCCTAAGGGGTCTTTCCTACTCAATACTAGTCTCCATTCTATTTGCCAACTCCCCCACCCATCCCACCACACATACGCCCCCGCGCACGCACGCACGCACACACACACACAATCAGGTCTAGATCCAAAGATCCCTAGATCCCAAAGCCAGCACCTCACAGGCCCAGAAACTGGGAATAGGGAACCTGGGTGCTACAAAGGTTAAGTGGACTCGCAACCCGTATGAGTGATATTAAGTGACTCACCTCTGAAGTCAAAGTTCCTGCCAGACGACTCGTATAGTGTGGACCTCTACAACCCCGGAGTCTTAACCACCCGCTGCGCGAAGATCCTAGAAACGCAGATGTTACGCTCCCAGTGCGCCGCCATCTTGGGCCTCCATTCAGCTTCGTGATTGGACAACTATTTCTCGCGAGATCTGTAGCAGTTTCCGAGGAAAGGAGAAACTGTCGCGAGACTTAGAGTTTGCAGCTCTTTCTGTTAGAGGGAGGGGGGCGTGCTAGCAAGCTTTTTCAGAATGTTGTGTTAGTTTCGGGTGTATAGCATAATGAAGCAGTTATCCATATAAATATATCCACTCTTTTTAAGATTCTTTTCGCATATAGGCCATTCCAGAGTATTGACTAGAGGCCTCTGTGCTGTACAGTAGGTTCTTACTAGTTATCTATTGATTTTTTCTATAGAGAAGGCAAGGGCACCCCACTCCAGTAGTCTTGCCTGGAAAATCCCATGGACGTAGGAGCCTGGTAGGCTTCAGTCCATGGGGTCGCGAAGAGTCGGACACGACTGAGCGACTTCACTTTCACTTTTCACTTTCATTCATTGGAGAAGGAAATGGCAACCCACTCCAGTGTTCTTGCCTGGAGAATCCCAGGGACTGGGGAGCCTGATGGGCTGTCGTCTATGGAGTCGCAGAGAGTTGGACAAGACTGAAATGACTTAGCAGCAGCAGCATAGTAGTGTGAGCCAGAGCTGCAAGAATATGCAGAACTATACCAAAAAATGGACATGAGTCTGGGTGAACTCCGGGAGATGGTGATGGACAGGGAGGTCTGGCATGCTGCGATTCATGGGGTCGCAAAGAGTCGGACACGACTGAGCGACTGAAGTGAAGTGAAGTGATACCAAAAAAAAAAATCTTAATGACCCCAGATAACCGTGATGGTGTGATCACTCACCTAGAGCCAGACATCCTGGCATGCAAAGTCAAGTGGGCCTTAGGAAGCATCACCACAAACAAAGCTAGAGGAGGTGATGGAATTCCAGCTGTGTTGCTAGGTTGTGTCCAGCTGTTTGTGACCCTATGGACTGGAGCACACCAGGCCTCCTTATCCTTCACTATCTCCCTGAGTTAGCTCAAACTCATGTCCATTGGGTGAATGATGCCATCCAGCCATCTTATCCTCTGTCATCCCCTTCTCCTCCTGCCTTCAATCTTTCTCAGAATCAGGGTCTTTTCCAATGAGTTGGCACTTTGCATCAGGTGGCCAAATTGGAGCTTTACCTTCAGCATCCATCCTTCTGATGAATATTCAGGTTGAACCACAGTTCAAAGGCATCAGTTCTTTGGTGCTCAGCTTTTTTTATTGCCCAGCTCTCACATCTGTACATGACTACTGGGAAAACCATAGCTTTGACTATACGGACCAAATCCTAAGAGATGATGCTGTGAAAGTGCTGCACTCAATATATTATCAAATTTGGAAAACTCAGCAGTGGCCACAGGACTGGAAAAGGTCAGTTTTCATTCCAATCCCAAATAAGGGCAATGCCAAAGAATGCTCAAACTACTGCACAGTTGCACTCATTTCACATGCTAGCAAGGTCATGCTCAAAATTCTCCAAGCAAGGTTTCAACAGTACGTGAACTGAGAACTTCCAGATGTACAAGGTGGATATAGAAAAGGCAGAGGAACCAGAGATCAAATTGCCAACACCTGTTGGATCATAGAAAAAGTAAGAGTTCCAGAAAAAAGTCTACTTCTGCTTCATTGACTATGCTAAAGCCTTTGACTGTGGGGATCACAACAAACTGTGGAAAATTCTTCAAGAGATGGGAATACCAGACCACCTGACCTGCCTCCTGAGAAACCTGTATGCAGGTCAAGAAGCAACAGTTAGAACCAGATATGGAACAACAGCTTGGTTCCAAATTGTTAAAGGAGTACATCAAGGCTGTATATTGTCACCCTGCTTATTTAACTTATATGCAGAGTACATCATGAGAGATGTTGGGCTGGATGAAGCACAAGCTGGAATCAAGATTTCAGGGAGAAATATCAATAACCTCAGATATGCAGATCACACCACTCTTATGGCAGAAAGCAAAGAGGAGCTAAAGAGCCTCTTAACGAAAGTGAAAGAGTAGAGTGAAAAAGCTGGCTTAAAACTCAGCATTCAAAAAAAAAGATTATGGCATCTGGTCCCATTACTTCATGGCAAATATATGGGGAAACAATGACAGACTTTATTTTCTTAGGCTCTGAAATCACTGAAGATGGTGACTGCAGCCATGAAATTAAGACGCTTGCTCCTTGGAGGAGAAGTTATGACCAACCTAGACAGCATATTAAAAAACAAAGATATTACTTTGCCGACAAAGGTCTGTATAGTCAAAGCTATGGTTTTTCCAATAGTCATGTATGGATGTAAGAATTGGACCATAAAGTAGGTTGAATGCTTATAGAAGAATTGATGCTTTTGAACTGTAGCGTTGGAGAAGACTCTTGAGCATTCCTTGGACTGCAAGGAGATCAAACCAGTCAATCCTAAAGGAAATCAGTCCTTAATATTCATTGGGAGGACAGATGCTGAAGCTCCAATACTTTGGGCACCTGATGTGAAGAGGTGACTCAATGGGAAGGAGCCTGATGCTAGGAAAGATTGAAAGCAGGAGAAGGGGACAACAGAGGATTAGATGGTTGGATAGTATCACGGACTCAGTGAAGCCTCGTGTAGACACAACCGAGTGACTGAACACCAACAAAGTGTGTATATGTCAATCCCAATCTCCCAATTTGTTCCCTCTCTAGTGACCATAAATTTTTTACATCTACAATGCTAATTTCTGTTCTGTACATAAATGTGTACTGTATTTTTATATTCCACATTTAAATGATATATTTTTGTTTCTCTGATTTCCCTTATGACAATCTC
Source organism: Oryx dammah (assembly GCF_014754425.2). NCBI lineage: Eukaryota > Metazoa > Chordata > Mammalia > Artiodactyla > Bovidae > Oryx > Oryx dammah. Next base: position 38,669,246 of record NW_024070192.1, on the reverse strand, counting down.
TAGATCCACCTATGTTGCTGCAAATAACATTATTTTGTTCTATTTATGACTAATAGTCCCTTGTGTATATGTACTACCTCTTCTGATGTGTATCATTTTTAAGCCTTTACTGAATTTGTTATAATATTGCTTCTGTTGTTTATGTTGTGGGTTTTTGGCCATGAAGCATGTGGGATCTTAGTTCCTTGATCAGGGATTAAATACATACCCTCTATATTGTTTTTTTTTTTTTTTTTTTTAATTGAGGCATTAGTGAAGCAAAGTCGCTCAGTTGTGTCCGACTCTTTGCGACCCCATGGACTGTAGTCTATCAGGCTCCTCCATCCATGGGATTTTCCAGGCAAGAGTGCTGGAGTGGGTTGCCATTTCCTTCTCCAGGGGATCTTCCCGACCCAGGAATCGAACCCGGGTCTCCCGCATTGCAGGCAGACACTTTATCGTCTGAGCCACCAGGGAAGCCCTTGCCCTCTATATTGGAAGAAGTCTCAACCATAGAACCACCAAGGAAGTTCCCAACCTCTTCTGTATCCATTCCTTTGTCGATGGACACAGGTTGTGTCCATGTTCTGACTATTTTAAATAGTGCTGCAATGAACACTGGGGGTGCATGTGTCCTTTCAAATTAATTTTCTCTGGATATATGCCCAGGAGTGGGATTGCTGGATCATATTGTAACTGTATTTTTAGTGGGGTTTTTTTTTTTTAGGAACTTCCACATTGTTTTCCATAGTGGCTGTACCAATTTACATTCCCACCAACAGCGTAGGAGGGTTCCCTTTTCTCCACACCCTCTCCAGCATTTATTGTTTGTAGATGTTTTGATGATGGCCATCTGATACCTCGTTTAGTTTTGATTTGCATTTAATAATTAGTGATGTTGATAATCTTTTCATGTGTTGTTTTTCTTTCTTTCTTTCTTAGCCATTTGTATGTATCCTTTGGAGAAATGTCTATTTAGATCTTCTGCCCATTTTTTGACTGGGTTGTTTGGGTTTTTTTATACTGAGATGTTTGCATCTTTTGAAAATTCGTTTTACTTTTCAGCTGGGCTTTACTAACTTTTACCCTTCTCTGGTAAGTAGAGTGAGCATTCGTCTCTCCATTTTACAATTGAGACAAAAAGATAAATGGCTTTCAAAAGGCATGCAACTAGTCACAAAACTAGAGCTTCTGGACCCCTACCTCGTGCCTCTTTTGAAAAAAGCTTTCCTGGGTCCTAGTAATTAATGTGAAAACTTCTGGCAAACTCTTGTATTAATAATACAATTGAGAAAAACAGTGAAGACTTCAGCTTCATGCATAACTGAATGTGCCAGTTGTCACTAGAGGAGAGGTGAGGAAATGTTTTCATTATTTGTCGTGTAACAAAACACCCCAAAACATATAGTTTATTTTTTTTTAATTAAAACTTTTTATTTTTAACACCAAAAACATTTTGTATTGGGGTATAGCCAGTTAACAATGCTGTGATACTTTCAGGTGAGCAGTGAATGGACTCAGCCATACATATACATGTATCCAGGATCCCCCACACCTCCTCTCCCATCCAGGCTGGCACAGAACATTGAGCAGAGTTCCATGTGCTATACAACAGATTTTTGTTGGTTATCCACCAACAATAACCCTGGTTTTCCTGGTGGCTCAGTGCTGAAGAGTCGACCTACCAGAGCAGGAGACACAAGTTCCATCCCTGATCCAGGAAGATTCCACATGCCAGGAAGCAAGTAGGCCTGTGCATCACAACTATTGAGGCTGTGCTCCAGAGCCCAGAAACCACAACTACTAAAGTCTATCTACCCTAGAGCCCATGCTCTATAACAAGAGAAGCCACTGAAATGACAAACCCATGCAAGGCAACTAGAGAGTAGCCCCCACTTGCCCACAACTAGAGAAAGCCAGTGCACAGCAACGATGACCCAACACAGCCATAAATAAATACAATTGTTTAAAAAAAAAAACAAAAACACTCCAGTATTCTTGCCTGGCAGATCTCATTCATAGAGGAGCCCGGTGGACTACAATCCATGGGGCTGCAAAAGAGTCAGACACAACTTAGCAACTAAACAACAACAAATTGATCTTTTTTTTAAATATTTATTTATTTCTTCATTTGACTGCACCAGGTCTTAGTTGCAGCATGTGGGATCTAGTTCCCTGACCAGGGATTGAACTTGGGGCCCCTGAATTGGGAGCCTGGAGTCTTAGCCACTGGACCACCAGGGAAGTCCCCAAATTGATCTTAAAGAAATTCAAATTAAAATATCATCATAAATATTTTATCTAAGGGAACTGGATTGGTCGTAAATGGAGACCAGTTAGGTAGAACCTGGTAATGCAGCCATGAAAACAGTGTTCTTAGAATGTTCTAAAATGATGTGGGGAAAATGTTTATGTTCTAGTGTTAACTGTGGAGGAAAAGGGATTATCAATAGCCTGGGAAATCAACTGTGGAAAATGTGTGTGCTGCTGCTAAGTCGCTTCAGTCATGCCCGACTCTGTGCGACCCCATAGACGGCAGCCTACCAGGCTACCCTGTTCCTGGGATTCTCCAGGCAAGAGCACTGGAGTGGGTTGCCATTTCCTTCTCCAATGAATGAAAGTGAAAGTGAAGTTGCTCAGTCATGTCCGACTCTTCTCGACCCCATATGCAGCCCACCAGGCTCCTTTGTCCATGGGATTTGCCAGGCAAGAGTACTAGAGTGGGGTGCCATTGCCTTCTCCGGGAAAATGTGTGTATATATATATATAAATAAAACTAGAAAGAAGCATAACTGAAAATAAAAAGTGAGTGTTCAAAAAAAAAAAAAGTTCTAAAACAACTGTATAATAAGCTCACTGTGAAACCTGGTCTGGGATTAGCCCTGCCATTTTTCTGCTGGCCTTACTGTAGGTCATAGCATCAGCTGGGGACTGGTTCAACAGGAATGATTGGGCCTCTCTCTTCCCACAGACTTAAATTCTCTCCTTCTCCGTGTGACTTTTCTACATAATCTGTCCAGATTTCTTACATGTTGGATTGCACGTGTGCATGCTGAGTCGCTTCAGTCATGTCCAACTCTGCGACCCTAAGGGCTGTAGCCCACTATGCTCCTCTGTCCATGGGATTCTCTAGGCAAGAATGCTAGAGTGGGTTGCCATGCCCTCCTCCAGGGGATCTTCCTGACTCAGGGATCAAATCTGTGTCTCCTGTGGCTCCTGCATTTCAGGTGGTTTTTTTTTTTTTTTTTTTACCACTGAGCCACCAAGGAAGCCCCCCATGGTGGCTTCCCAAAAAAGGCAAAGTGGAAGCTGCAAGATAGCCTCAGGACTGGTACTTTCCCATATTCGATTGGTTAAAGCAAATCAAAGGGCCAGCCCAAATTCAGGAGTAGGGGATTGTGTCAGGGTATCTTCCTGATACCCTGGAAGGTATCATACACAGGAAGGTATGGTTCACTGGGTCCCCTGGTGGAACAGAATACTACAGAAAGTTTTATGTCTTTAGCTGGTAGTGACTTTTAAATTTTAAATTATCTAGTGCTTGCTTCTGGAAAGGTAATCACAGTAGATGGCCTTGGAGGTATGACTAGTAAAGTTGAAAGTGGATTGCTGGTAAATTTCTCTGTTAGCATCAAACAGATTGCCAACCCCTCTGTGGGTCAAACCAGAAAGATCATAGCTCTGCAGACAGGGATTTTCAAGCCTTGATTTGCTCATTGTCCAAATCTCATAGGGTTGCTGTGAGAAGTAAATTAAAAAAAATATATAAAACATTTAGCACAGGGACTTCCCTGGAGGTCCAGTGACTATTTATCTCCCCCAACCCCCCAACCACAGCTTGGAGAATTTCTGTTACCTCACCAGGGATCAAACCCAGGCCCCTGGCAGTCGAAGGGCAGAGTCCTAACCACTGGATTATCAGGGAATTCCATGTACTGTTAAAAAAATTAAAACTGTATTAGAGCAACAGGTCTTATGTAGGTGTGTACATCAGAATCCAGGGAAAGCTTTTTTTTAAATCCACATACTTTGATCCCACTCCAGGAAATTCTAACCCAGTGTGTCTGAGGTGTGACTGACAGCAATATTCTGCACAGATATTCTTAAAAATCTCCACAGGTATGCTGTGTACCTTTGGTTGAGAATCGCTGTTTTTAGATAAACCTCTTGAGCTCCTAAATATCCTATATATAAAACTAATGTCCTGGGACTTACCTGGTGGTCTAGGGGCTAAGACTTCATGCTCCCAATGCAAGTGGCCTGGATTTGATCCCTGGTCAAGGAACTAGATCCCACAACTAAGAGTTGGGATACCAAAACTAAAGATCCTGAGTGCTACAACTAAGACCCAGCACAGCCAAATAAATAAATATAAATATTAAAGCTAATGTCCTACCAAGTTTTTGCTCCCTGCGTGCAAGTCCTATGTCTCACTCATCAGCTCACCCTCCTCTCCAAGTACACAGCCCTATAAAGGGTTGGCAAGTTACACCTGCAATGAATCAAGCTTGAACTGGTATTAAATGACAACTTTGCTCTATTTTAATATCTTTACCAACATTCCCCCTACTATTGACCGTAGTCAGCAGTCCAGGGCCCCCTCTTTGCACCTTGCAGCCCTGAAATCTGCAGCAGGCAAAAGGAAAAGCAGGAGAAATGCCAGCCCTCCTGGCATCAGTAGCTACAAGCCTTGTGCAGGAGCTCTAGGAAGGCTGGCCTCAGAAAGCAGGCAAGGCTGGGTTCTACCTAACTTCTGGCTCCGAACCTCATTTTTCTCACCTGTGAAATGAGAATTACAGCATTAGCCATACCTACTTCCCAAGGATAGTGTGAGGCTCAGAAGAGGGAAGAGCAATGAGTGTGCTCTGACATTGTCCACCAGCACACAACACTTAGAACAGTGTGTTAAAAAGCAGAGATATCACTTTGCTGACAAAGGTTCACATAGTCAAAGCTGTGGTTTTTCCAGTAGTCATGTGCGGGTGTGAGAACTGGACCATAAAGGAGGCTGAGCACTGAAGAATTGATGCATTTGAATTGTGTTGCCGGAGAATATTTTTGAGAGTCCCTTGGTCAGCAAGGAAATCAAGCTGAGGGGAGATAGATAGACTCCAGGTTAGACATTTACAACTGGCCTCCTTTTTGCATTTCAGGAGGCATGAAGAAGTGGGCTTCAAGCTGGATACTTAACAATTGTTAGCACTTCCTGAGACAAGAGATAGATGGGCTCCAGTTAAGGCATTTACAATTAGCCTCCTGTTTGACCTCCAAAATGGATGTAACAACAGAAACAGGGTAAATAGCCAGTGTTTGTATCTTGTAAACACTTTAAGGTAGTAGTCATAGCAAGGACAAAGAGGGGCAAAACCCTGTTTGAGTAAAGGATTAAGGGCTCTCCACTCCTCCCTCTTTTGGGACAAGGGAGACACTATACACGTGCAGAAAGATTCCCTGTAGGTAAAAAGTCAAGTGATAATGCCAGGCCATCAGGAGTCTTGCTCCTCCCAGAAGCCTTCACTTCAAGATCCATCTTGGCAGAGGGGTGCGTGCACACCCAGAAGAGGATCCCAGGGGAAAAGAAGCCAGATAATTGGCATGAAGGAAGACAAAGGCCCAGAAGAACTGACCTGTATAAATGACTTAACAGCCTCTTTACGGTGCTCCTGCTCACTCCTCAGGGTATGGAGGGGACATCCATGCCCTTTCTCTCCGGTTGTGCATCTTTGTCTTGCTTCTGTCTTAACAAATTGTTTCTCCATGTGCTCTCCCACTTGTTGTTCTGCTATGTCTCTAGAAATAAACTTTGTACCTGCATTTACAGTTTTGCCTCCATGATAAATGCATTTTTCACTGGGGACAAAGATCCAGGGGAAAATATCTTCTAGACTCTAACCCTGGCTAGGATCCCTGCTTTTCATCCAGGCTCAATTCAGTCACTCAGTCTTGTTGGACTCTTGCAACCCCATGGACTGCAGCATGCCGCTTCCCTGTGCATCACCAACTCCCAGAGCTTGCTCAAACTCATGTCCACCGAGTCGGTGATGCCATCTAACCATTCAGGCTGCTGCTGCTGCTGCTAAGTCACTTCAGTCATGTCCGATTTTGTATGACCCCATAGACGGCAGCCCACCAGGCTCCCCCGTCCCTGGGATTCTCCAGGCAAGAACACTGGAGTGGGTTGCTATTTCCTTCTCCAATGCATGAAAGTGAAAAGTGAAAGTGAAGTCGCTCAGTCGTGTCCGACCCTCAGCGACCCCATGGACTGCAGCCTTCCAGGCTCCTCCGCCCATGGGATTTTCCAGGCAAGAGTACTGGAGTGGGGTGCCATCGCCTTCTCCGAACCATTCAGGCTACCCAGGTTCAATTCCTGGGCAGAAAAGTAAGATCAAACTTTACACCACTGCTCATTACTGCCTCGCCATTGATCAAAATGAGTCAATCCTAAAGGAAATCAACCGTGAATATTCACTGGAAGGACTATTGCTGAAGCTGAAGCTGCAATATTTTGGCCACCTGATGCGAAAAGCCTGATTCATTGGAAAAGAAAGATCCTGATGCTGGGAAAGATTGAAAGCAAAAGGAGAAGGGAGCGGCGGAGGATGAGATGGTTAGAGGGCATCACCAACTCAATGGAAACGAATTTGAGTAAACTCCAAGAAATACTGGGGGACAGAGGAGCCTGGCCTGTTGCAGGCCATGGGGTCACAAAGAGTCAGACACGACTGTGCCACTGAGCAACAACAACACACACCTAAGGGAGTGTAGTAGCTGTTAGTACTTCTGAGCCAGGGTCTCTCCCATAGTCCCTCCACCTCTGCTTCTAGAGTCCCAAGGGTGCAATATGCCTCCCAGCAAAGGCAGTTCAATCAGGCAACCATTCATTATGTACTCAACCACCAACTGCGGAGAGGTTACCCTGTGCCAGGCACTGGAGATGTGGAAACAGACCAGGCCTGCTCTCAAGGAGCCCCGAGGTCTCTGCTCAAATGCAAAAGAGGGACACAGTTTTGATCCTGTGTGCACTGTTTAAAACGAAATAAAAACAACCTCGAAAACAGTCGCAGACCAGTGGAAGAGACAAGTGAGTAATCATAGCCTTGTGAACAGGAAGGGTTCGCCCGGAGCCCAAAGCGTGGGCTTTAAGGGAAGGGTGCAGAGCTCGGTCAAGGGCGTTTCGTGGAGGCGGGGCCGGAGGATGCCAACTCCCCTTTGGTTCGCTTAACCCTCTCATCCACCCCCACACCCCGGGTTCCTTAAGATCCCCGCTTCCTCTGGCTCCTCGTCCCCGCCTGCCCACCCCCAGGTCCCGGCACCCTTCGCCCCGCGCCCTGGCATCTCCCAGTTCCCTTCCGCCTCAGCCGCGTCCTCAAGTTCCTCCAGGCCGTTAAGCTCGGTTTTCCCCGCAGGCTGCACCCTCGATGCGCCGGGCGAAGGCCTCGGGTTCTGCCTGGCCTTCTCCCCGCCCCGCCGCCCCGCCCGGGACCAGAAGGCCAGCAAGGCCGCAGACCACTGCCCGCATTTCTCCGCCCCACGGCTGCCCCCTCCTCGCCGCTGGGACGGGGCTGCGGCCGCCCGCGTCTTTGGTCCCCAGCGCATCTCTGCCGGGGGCGGGTGGGTAGGCGGGGTGGGTAGCGAGACGGAGCTCACTCGAGGAAGGGCCTGGGAACCTGCCGCTGAGACAGCGCCCAGAAAAGATGGAGCTACTGTTGCTTTTCTCTGAAATCCTCTCCTACCTGCCCTGCTTCATTAGGCTTAATTAAACTGCTCAGTCTGGGAGCTGGAGGGGAGTTCCCATTCATCCGCGTTCAAGACGTCCTCTACTAATATTAAACAGCTGATCTAAGTGTTTATTACTGCCAGGCGCTGTGTCTGGGGCTTCAAAGACGTTCTATCTTGTCCTTCACAAGCACTGAATGAGGTGGGGACTGTGATTGCCCCATTTTAGAGAGGAGGAAGACTAAGAATTCTGCAGAAGTTTCGGCAGTTAGTGGTGGGACCAGAGCTGGAACCCCGGACTATCTGCCTCTCAGGCATCTATTTACCCCCACTATGTGCTGTCCCCACAGCACCTCTCCAGAGCTTCTGAGCAAGGGTCTTGGAGCAAAGTGGGTTTGCGGCCCTTGAGGAATGGAAGTAAAATGTGCACATTGCGTAGTTTTTGTTTTTAAGTACCTTCAACTCAAAACACATCTTTTTTTAATTGTTTAAGGCAGTTTGAATTGGATGTTACAACTGAACGTGTCCTTATTGAGACCGAATTTACATAAAGCTATTTGACCATTTTAAAGTCTGCAATTCAGTTTTTATTATATTCACAATATTGTACATCCATTACCAGAACATTTTCATCACCCCCAAGAGAAACCTCATAACCCTTAAGCAGTCACTCCTCACCTCCCTCTGCCCCTAGCCCCAAGCAACCACTAATATACTTTCTATCTCTATGGACTTGCCGATTCTGGAAATTTCATATAAATGGAATCATACACTATGTGACCTTTTGTGTCCAGCGTCTTTCTTTTAGGGTAATGTTTTCAACATTTATCCATGTTGCAGCAGGTATCAATACTTCATTCCTTCCTATGGCTGAATAATAATATTCCACTATATGGATATATCACATTTTACTAACCCATTCATCAGTTGGACATTTGGGTTGTTTCCGTGTTTTGGCTGTTGTGAGTAGTACTGAACTATTCCTGCACAAGATTTTGTCTGAATACCTATTTTCAGTTCCATTAAAGTGGAGATGCAATGATAAAGACATAAAGTCTCTCTTAATAATTGCATAGCATTCTACTGGAAAGATGTACTGTAATGAAACTGACTGGGTCTCTACCAATAGGCACCCGTTTGCAGTTTGTCTTTACTGTGAACAGGGGTGGGATGCACATCTGGTCCACACAGATGCTACAATTTAAGTGTTCTTATCCCTGCTGCCCTGGGGTACAGTGGGAAGTAGAAGGGTCATGAGAAGATGGGATTTAACTCTTTGTTTTTAAAAATATTACATATTTATTTAGTTGGGACTTCCCAGGTGGCGCTAGTGGTAAAGAACCCACCAGCCAATGCAGGAGACATAAGAGACAGGGGTTCCATCCCTGCTTTGGGAAGATCTCCTGGAGGAGGGCATGGCAACCCAATTCTCCAGTATTCTTGCCTGGAGAATCCCATGGACAGAGGAGCCTGGTGGGCTACAGTCCATGGGAGTTGCAAAGAGACACTACTGAAGCGACTTAGCACAGCACAGCATTTATTTAGTTATTTATTTGGTTCCACGTGGTCTTAGTTGTGGCATGTGGGATGGAGTTCCCTGACCAGGAGTGGAACCCGGGTTCCCTGCATTGGGAGTGTGGTATCTGAGTCACTGAACCACCAGGGAAGTCCCTCAACTCATTCTTTCTGGAGGAGGTATTGAGAGAGTGTCTGAACTCGCCTAGAGATGACCTTGGCTTGACCTCCCTGATGGCAGTGCTTACAGCAGCGGCTCTCAAACCTCACTGTGCACATAGATCACCTGGGGAACTTGTTACAGAGCGGGTTCCTGAGCTGAACCCCAGAGGATCTGCTTCAGTAGGAGGAGGGCTCTGAGAATCTGCTTTTTTTTAATAACTTTTTTTGTATTTTTTAACTTTTATTGGGGTACAAAATACCCCAATGTTACAAATCACAGTTGATCTACAATGTTGTGTTAGTTTCAGGTGTACAGCAAAGCGAATCAGTGGTACCTATACATACACCTGCTCTCTTTTAGATTCTGAGAATCTGCATTTTTAACAAGCATCCCAGCTGATTTGCATGTAGCTGGCTGGTAGACCACACCTGGAGAAATACTGACAGTGGACGAGGAAGTGGAGGGAGGTAAATAGTGTTCACTTGAGAAACAGGGGAGGCTCTTGGGGGGCAGATAGGGACAGAAATTAACCAGCCTTCTTCAGCCACCCCAGGGCTCCAGTGTGCTTTGTGTTAGGACAGAACTAACAAATCTATCCACTGGCCTTCATTCTCCAAAATGATCCAGGAATTCTGATAGTTATGTAGACCCTAAGACCCCCAGTCTATCTCTAACCTGTTGTTTCCTCTCTTGTGCTCAGCTAGGAGCACAGGGATACACAGAAACATCTCACACATTCACTGGGGCTTTAAAAACATCATGGGGTCAGGCTGGGAAAGATGGGAGTGCCCCCATGGTCACCAGCAGAGATAACCGAGGTTAGGGATGCTGCTGGAAAGTGGGAGAATACCTCCGCACCTCAGTGAGAGGATGGAGTGCAACAGGAACTCTAATGAGTGAAACATAAATGGGTCTAACCACTCAGAAAAACAATTTGACCCAATATCTCCACTCCAGGGTATATATTCCATAGAAAGTCATATGCTTAAACTCCAGGAAACATAAATATCCAGGATGTTCTCAGCAGAATTTCCAAAAGAGCAAAGAAAAAAAAAATTGAAAGAATCCAAATGCCCTTGGACAAAAGAATGGACGTATTAATTGTGGCATAGTCACACAATGGAACACTATGCATATTTCAGATGAGTGAACTGTACACACATCAGCGTGGATGAGTCTTGGAAACATAATAAATGAAAACAGTCATCACAGAAAAAAAGGCATTCTTGTTAAATTAAAAAAATAAGCAAAACTACGCAATTCATTGGGGATTTATGTGTGGGTAAATATAAAGGAAAGCAAAAGACTGTGGGATGGGCTTCTCTGAGGCTCCAGTGGTTAAGAACCTGCCTGCTGATGCAGAGGGAATGGGTTCGATCTCTGGGCCGAGAAGATACCACTTGCCAAAGGGCAACTAAGCCCTTGTGCCACGATTACCGAAGCCCATGACCTAGAGCCTGTGTTCCTCCAAGAAAAGTCACCGCAACTAGGGCAAGCCTGTGTGCAGCCATGGAGACCCAGTGCAGCCTAACGTAAATAAGTAAAAAGATCACAGGATAAATTCAGATTAGTAGTCACCTCTGGGCAAGGTAGGGGATGAGAGCTTTGAATAATGGTGTTGTGTTCTAGCTCTTAAGTTGGGTGGTGAGTTCACAGGCGTTTGTTTTATTATTACGCATATGACACTATATGGGCTTCCCAGGCGGCACTAGTGGTAAAGAACCTGCCCGCCAACACAGGAGACATAAGAGACATTGGTTCGATCCCTGGGTTGGGAAGAACCCCTGGAGGAGGGCATAGCAACTTATGCTAGTGCTCTTGCCTGGAGAATCCCATGGAGGAGAGCCTGAAGGGCTACAGTCCATAGGGTTGCAAAGAGTCGAACACAACTGAAGCGACTTAGCATATATAACTTTATAACATATATTCTTTTGGCTGTATCAAACATCTTGAAATTTTTAAAATGAAGAGAGAGAAAGATGAAATCCTCTAGCCACTACTGTGTTCTCTCAAGGTTATTTAATTCTTGGGTGCCCCCCCCCCCACATCTCTCCTCCAACAGGCACTGTAGAACAGAAAGCAAGATGTCAGACCTAAAGAGACCACACAGGAACGTTGCGCAAACCCACTTCCATCTCAGCATTTGGAGACCAGGGCAAGCCCCTGTTCTGCCCCTTCCCAGTTTGTTTCTCATAGACTGTGTCTATCACTAAGTAATGGCTTTTTTTTTTTTTAGACTTGGTCAGGCTGACTCCATGCTTAGCTAATACGGCATTTTTTTTCTCTGCTAACAGCAGGATTACACTTGGGACATTGTTCTTCTAAACAAGCAAGCCAGCCTACCACCTATTTTTCTTATCTGAATGCATCCCTAGCAGCCACTCTGTTGAATCTGCCGGTTTCACATCTGTCAGCTTCTCCAGGCTTCCTTTTGCGTCCCTGATGAGGCGCTTTCTCTCTTCCTTTCTTCCCTGCTTGTGAGCTCAGCACATCTGGAGCTCTCCAAGGCCTGGATTGTTCTCCTTTTGCCATGTTTTCTAATTCAAGACCACCCATCCGTCAGAAGAGGGCAGAGCTCCTGAGACAAGGTTTTGCCTTGAACAAAGCAGTTGAATGGGTTAGGTGGGTTTCAATGCCCCATCTTCCTCCTACCTGACTGTGTGGCCTGGGGTAGGCCCCTTATCTTCACAGATCCTATTGGTTTGCCTGTAAGATACCGTTGTTGTTGTTGGTTTTGCTGCACAGCATGTGGGATCTTAGTTCCCTGACTAGGGATTGAACCTTCCCCTCTGTGTGGGAAGTGTGAAATTCTAACCACTGGACCATGAGGGAAGTCCCCAAAGATTTCCTTCTTTCTTCTTTTTTTAAAAATTCTTTATTTGACTGCACTAGGTCTTAGTTTCGGGGCTTCCCAGATGGCGCTAGCGGTAAAGAACCTGCCTTCCCATGCAGGAGACATAGGAGATACAGGTTCGGTCCCTGGGTAGGGATGATCCCCTGGAGGAGGGTGTGGCAATCCATACCAGGATTCTTGCCTGGAGAATCTCAGGGAAAGACAAGCCTGGCGGGCTACGGTCCATAGGGTCATATAGAGTCAGACACAACTGAAGCAACTTAGCAACAGCAGCAGGCCTTAATTGCAACACAAAGGATCTTTTAGTCATAGCATGGGAATTCTTCCTTGTGGCATGTGGGATCTAATTCCCTTCCCTGGGATCGAACCCATGCCCCCCTACACTGGGAGCTCAGAGTCTTAGCTGTCAGACTAGGGAAGTCCAAGAGAGTCTTATCTTTGGGGATGCTGATAATGTATGAGAACCATTAAAAGATGGAAAGTATGTTAAAGTCCATCTAGTTTCACCCACTTGCCTTCAATGAAAAAGCTAAGCTGAAGGTGAGGAGGAGACCTGGATGGACTGGGGACATTTGATTGGCAGGTACCTAGAACCCAGGCCTCATACCTCTCCATTACCTTGCCTCCCTGATCCTTGCTTAGACACAGAGATGCGGCAGGAGGAACCTAAAGCCAGTTGCCTAGCCCTGCCCCAGCTCCATCCAAGGTCCAGGTGTTCAACCTTAGAAGATGTTGCTTTTCAAACTACTGACACTATCTGGGGGCGGGAAGAGCTTGCCTCAGCTGTCAGCTGGTCCATTGCACAACTTGGCAAGTTGAGGCCTGAGACTTTCCTTCCCACACCAGGCTCAGCTGTAGGACAGGTCAGGTTGTAGGGAACAACAAAAGAGTTGGGGACTTCCCTGGTGGTCCAGTGGTTAAGACTCCACGCTCCCAGTACAGAGGGCCTGGGTTCAATCTCTGGTCCAGGAACTAGATCCCACATGTTGCAACTAAGAGTCTGAAGGCCACAACTAAGATGAGTTGCAGCCAAAAAAAAAAAAAATGTGAACACTACCCCTACCTTTCCTTCAGATCCTACTCCCCACTCCCTGCAGGGGTTGTGGTACACTGAGGGTAAAAGAGACCCGAGGAGAGGAAACAGGAGTGGGGAGAGCAAGCTCTCTGTGCGAGCTAAAGGGGGCAGGTCTAGTCCTCCTCCTCACCCCTAAATGGGTCTTCTATTTGGGGGAGGAAATTTGTGGACAAGGTAGAAAGGAAGAAGAAGCTTTTGGCCTGGTCCTGCTTTCACTCCATGAGCTTAGACTTTATCTTCAAAATGGAGAAAGGTAAGACATTCTCCATTTCAAAATGGAGGAGCAGGTGAGACAGAGAGCTGAGTTGGTCTGTGAGGCTGCCAGCGTGGATTCTAAAGGAGGCAGTGGAAACTGGACTTGATGCAAAGATGTCTGGAATCCCAGTTTGATCCCCTGACTCATGAGGCAGCAAACATGGAGGCCAGGATTGTGCACAACCTCTCCAAGCTCTGGACTCACACAGGCTGCCATACTTCAGCCTCAGTCTGAAACAGAGGCCCTATTCAGGAATTGCAGCAAAGGCACTCAGCAGTCCAACTAGAGATTGTTTTTTCTCTTCTATTTTTTTTTTTTTTATTATTCAGCTGTCATACATGACTATAGCACAAAAGGGAGTTCTTTTTTCATATAAAATTACAGTATACACAGCAAGTCTGGGCTAGATCTTCCAATCTGAAGATCTAGAAAAAGTATTAACCTTTTCTGTGCTGTTCCTGTCTACAGTGCACAGAAGTCCTGTAATTGAAGCCATGCCTTTCAGTCACTAGAGGACTCTTTGTAGCTGCCAGAGACGTCAGCTCCCAAACTCAATTGTTTTAGAACTGGAGCTCAGTTTTGGGGAAGTCTCCCATTTCCATAGATGATGTACAGTTTGGTGGTGGTGGTTTAGTTGCTAAGTCATATCTGACTCTTGCAACCCCATGGACTGTAACTCGTCAGGCTTCTCTGTCCATGGGATTTCCCAGGCAAGAATCCTGGAAAGGGTTGCCATTTTCTTCTCCAGAGAATCTTCCCAACCCAGGGATCGAATCCACCTCTCCTGTGTTGCAAGCAGACTGTTTAATGCTGAGTTATCAGGGAAGCCCAAGTACAGTGTGGGGAAGACCTTTGTTGGGTTGGGGGTGGGGGGCCACCAGGCCTCAGGCATTGATCCCCACAGGTTGAAGTGGCTCTGTCAACTGTTGCCATTCCAACCTGGCAACCTGGGACTCTGTCCCTGGATGCAGTGAGCAGCTGCAACCTCCCCAAGGACCCAGCCTTCCTGCTCTCAGTCTCACAGCTTTTTCCTTCTTTCCTTCCACCAGCCTGAGGGGAAATACTGATGTACGATTATTAAAATATTTTTTTAAAGACTTATGATAGAGTAACGTATGGGTTTTCTTAAAAACACATGAAGTACTGAGATCTAATGGCAGATCTAATAATTTCATACTTTTGAGGTAGTGATAAATATAAACAATATTTCAACATATTGCAATAATCATCAAAAGATCTGAAAATAGCTCATTTCTCTGCAGTCCATGGGGTCTCAAAGAGTCAGACATGACAACAACCACAAAGGGCCTTAGGTGATCTAGTCTCCTAATTTTGATGAACCTTGGGGCTTCCCTGATAGCTCAGCTGGTAGAGAATCCACCTGCAATGCAGGAGACCCCGGTTCCATTCCTGGGTTGGGAAGATCTTCTGGAGAAGGGATAGGCTACCCACTTCAGTATTCTTGGGTTTCCCTGGTGGCTTAGCTGCTAAAGAGTCTGCCTGCAATGTGGGAGACCTGGGTTTGACCCCTGGATTGATTAAATCCCCTGGAGAAGGGAATGGCTACCCACTCTAGTATTCTGGCCTGGAAAATTCCATGGACTGTAGAGTCCATGGGGTTGAAAAGAGTAAGACACGACTGAGCAACTTTCACTTCCTTTCCTGGTCCTTTAGTCTTGCCGCAGGTAGTTTCATTGCTTTTCCTTCTTTGATTAGCAACTGTTCTGCCCTTTGGAACTGAGAGAAGGTCATGGAGGCTGGAGTCTTGCCTATAAGAAATGGGGGACAAAAAGACTTCCATGCCCAGGAGTCCCACAGGGCCCTGCTTGGCATCATTTCTTCAGAAGGAGCCACAAACGCTCCCTGAGACTAGTAGCACAGGAGCTGTTACCTGCTTGATTGAAGGAGAAAGTACATGCATAGGTTAATATCTTAACAAAAATTTTCCATCTTTACTTTCATCAAGGTTTATTTACTCCTAGTTTACACACACTTCCCTGGTGGCTCAGATGGTAAAAAAGTCCACCTGCAATGCAGGATACCTGGGATCGATCCCTGGGTTGGGAAGATCCCCTGGAGGATGGCATGACAACCCACTCCAGTATTCTTGCCTAGAGAATTCCTATGGACAGAGGAACCTGGCGGTCTCCATGCAGTCCGTGGGGGTCACACACACCCCACACAGCACAGTTTTCACACAATCCTAACGTACCTGAGAGTCTCAGTTCTTAACTCATAGAAAAAAGAGGAGTACATTTCAAAATGGGAAATGTTGCTATTAAGAAAACACATTTGTAATACCCAAGGTGTTTGCAAACAGCCTGAAATCAGAAAATTGGAAAGATTTAGTTAGTGTAGAAGCAAATAATTATATGTATTTTGATTTCTCTGAGCTAACAATATCTAATATTCATCACTAGGACCCTATATTCTGAAGAAAAAGCTAAAGAATATATATTTGTTCATCTGTACTTTGGAAAGAAGGGATAAAGTATATTTAGCATAATATCCAAGCAAGATTTTTTTTTTAAATTACAAATAAAATAAAGTAGCATCTTAAAAAAAAAAAAGATACCCTCAGCAAGTTTTTTGTTGTTACTGTTAGCATATGCATGGTGAAACCCTCCTCCTTTTTACTGAAAAATCAGTCAACTCTCACCAATACTTACTTTCTGGGCATTTCTGTTTTTAGTGTTGTTTTTTAATAGTAACCATCATAATGATAGTAAGATAGTATCTCCTGGTGCTCTTGATTTGCATTTCTCTTAATGGTTATGATGTTGAGTGTGTTTTCATGAGCTTGTTGGTCATTTGTATATTTTATTCAGAAAAATGCCTACTCAAGTCCTTTGCCCATTTTTTAACTGGGTTATTTGGGGTTTTCTGTTGTCTTTGAGTGGTATATCTTTTGGGATTATTTTATACCCATCTTTTCTGCATCCTGATATTTAACGTGTGCCTATTATGAGAAGTATATGCTTCCTTGTTAATCCGTTTGAGAATCTTTTTCTTTTAATTGCAGTGTTTAGTCTAATTGTGATTGTTATTGTAATTGTTATCCATTGTTCAGTCACTAAGTCGTGTCTGACTCTTTGCAACTCCATGAACTGCAGCAGGCCAGGCTTCCCTGTCCTTCACTATCTCCCAGAGCTTGCTCAGACTCCTGTCCATTGAGTCGACGATGCCATCCACCATTTCATCCTCTGCTTTCCCCTTCTCCTCCTGCCCTCAATTTTCCCCAACATCAGCGTCTTTTCCAATGAGTCGGCTCTTTGAATCAGGTGACCAAAGTATTGGAACTTCAGCTTCACCATCAGTCCTTCCAATGAATACTCAGGATTGATTTCCTTTAGGATTGACTGGTTTGATCTCCTTGCTGTCCAAGGGACTCTCATGAGTCTTCTCTAACACCACAATTCAAAAGCATCAAATGCTGCACTACAAATTACCCAAAACTTAACAGCTTAAAGAACAATAAACATTTATTGTCTTACACAGTTTCTGTAGGTTATAAATTTAGGAGGAGCTTACCTGGGTGGTCCCATTAAAGGAAGTCTCAGGGTTATTTCATGACATCGAACATTCAAAGGGTAACATGTGGAAAGTTGATCCAAACTTAGAAAGGGGTATAACAATTGGCCAAGTCATAGAAAATGAGCCTGCTTTGAATCACAAATTATACGAAAGGCAAGCACTGATAATCTTTTACAAATAAATAAAACATCTTAATTTTCAATGTTTCTAGTGTTTTAAATTAGTATACCGAGTAAATGTTAACTTTCCTTGTATTTTTTTTTCATTTTCCTAAACAGTTATAATGGGCTTCCCTTTGCTCAGATGGTAAAGAATCTGCCTGCAGTGCAGGAGACCAGGGTTTGATCCCTGGGTCAGGAGGATTCCCTGGAGAAGGACATGGAAACCCACTCCAGTATTCTTGCCAGGAGAATCCTGTGGACAGAAGAGCCTGATGGGCTACAGTCTATGGGGCTGCAAAGAGTTGGACACGACTGAGGACTGATGCTAAAGCTGAAACTCCAGTACTTTGGCCACCTCATGCGAAGAGTCGACTCATTGGAAAAGACCCTGATACTGGGAGGGATTGGGGGCAGGAGGAGAAGAGGATGACAGAGGATGAGATGGCTGGATGGAATCACCAACTCGAAGGACATGAGTTTTGAGTAAACTCCAGGAATTGGTGATGGATAGGGAGGCCTGGCGTGCTGCGATTCATGGGGTCGCAAAGAGTTCGACACGACTGAACTGACTGACTGAGCGACTAACACACACAAACAGTTATAACTGACAGTAGAGTTTTTAATGTTTTAATCAAACTAATTAAAGATCACAGAACAATGACACTTTTCCTCACTGACTATTAAGGTTGCTATGCATGATTTCAGCTTTCACCAGTCATCTTTATGGTCCTGCTTTGCCATGCAAAGCAGAGATTGTCTGTATATATTTATTACTGGGATTTGGACTTACATAATCTTGGGAGCTGGTTAAGCAGTTTCTGGAAGGCTTTTGTCTTCATGTCTGATGCTGGAGCTTGAAGTCCACAGAGCAGGCAGTTGGAAAGGGAAAATGGTTATCATGTGGAGAAGAACAAGACTAAGCTAGAACTTACAACATGAGCTGGAGCCCACAAGGACCTCTGAAGTCCATGTTGGTTCTTATTGCCTCAAATGTTGATGGTGTGGGCATTCTGCAGAAGCCAGGGCTCTTTGCACAGAACCAAATGCACACCCCTGGCCCAGTAGTCAGAGAAGCTCAAGGAAGAGTAAGAGGAAGGTGAAGCAGTTACATACATGGCTCCTGCCTCTTGCTGATGAGGTGAGGCAGCAGGTAACCAGCAACATGTGTCAGCTACAAAATGGCTGTTGCGTCACTTCCACCCTCCAAATCTACTACAACTGGAAGCATACCAGAAAGGGAATTCTGGGAAATGCAATTCAGCCCAGCAAAGTTAATACATTTCAAAGCCATTGTGCTTGCTGTATAGCTTAATGGTTATGGACTCAGGCCCTAGAGTCAGACTTTCCAGGTTTGAATCACACGCAGTTGCTTTATTTCAAGCTGTGTGTTCACGAGTAAGTTACTTAGTTTTTCTATGCTTAGTTTCTTTGACTAAAAAGTGAAGATATAGTAGTACTTACAAAATTTGTGTGAGGTTTATTTATTTATTTTTTTTTATAATTTTATTTAAGCCCTCGAGACATTTGTATTGATGTTCTGTAGAGTGTGTGAGGTTTAAATGAGATCGTATAGAGACACTCTTGATACATTATCAAGCAAGACTTGGCCCGTTGGAACAGTTTGATAAATACCAGGTTTTTTTTTCTTTTCTGATCTTAGGCAATTTATTTAAGATTGTTCCCCTCAAAATACAGGATCTTAGTTCCCCAACCAGGGATTGAACCTGTGACCCCTGCAGTGGAAGGGCAGGGTCTTAACCACTGGACTGCCAGGGAAGTCCCTTGGGAAAATTATTTAATCTTTCAGAGTTTCAGTGTTTTTCGTCTGTAAAGTAGGGAACTTCCTTGGCCTATTTTAAGACTTCTATTGAGGATCAAATGAAATAACCAGGAGGGAGAGGATATATAGATACCTATGGCTGATTCACGCTGATGTTTGTCAGACATCAACACAATATTGTAAAGCAATTATCCTTCAGTTAGACATTAAAAAATATTACATTAAAATATATGTTCTTTAAATGTGAACAGAGGTGACAGTGATGACAAGCACCTTTCTTAGCTCCTTCCGGCCAGAGGACTGATACCTACCCCAGTGATGAATCTAAAGCAAGCTGTTTGGTGAGTATTCATCAGAAAAGTGGTTCTCCAAGTGTGCCATTTTAATGTAAGATGTTACTAGTAGGAGATGTTAGGTGGGAAGGGGGTGCCATAAGAAACTCTGTGCTATCTTCGCAGTTTTTCTGTAAATCCAAAACTATTCAAAGTTTTACAAAAAAAATTAGAACTTAAAAAAGAAATGGAAATAAAACTTAAAAGAAGAAAATGGTTTTCAAACTTTAGCAGGTATTAGAATCACCTGCAGGGCTTGTTGGAATATACCTTATGGGGCCCTACTCCTTGAGCTCTGATTCAGTAGGTCTGGGGTGGGGCCAGAGAAATTGTGCTTCTAATCATCAGAGCTGAGGCTGCTAATCTGTGGATCACACTTTGAGAACCACTGACATAAAGCTGAGACTATATGAATTTTCCTGTGTTTCTCATGAACACAGACTTGCATTCATCATGACCTGTCATTTCTTGGCTCATTCTGGATATGACATCAGCCAACATTTACTTGCCAGGCAAGAAGAAGGAGACAACTCATGACCTATTCAGTCACTCAGCAGAACAGTTAAACAAGGCCTGGAAAATCCTTTGTATCTTCCCCTTCTTTTCTCCAATCTCTTTAAGCCTCTAGGCTGTAGATCAATCCATGCTTAAAAAAAATACACACATATATGGATTCAGATATATAAGTTTCACTGTAAGAAGAAGGTGCTGGTGGAGGAGAATTAAGAAAAAGTAGAAAGAAGAAAAAAAATTACCAACTGCTTTCCCATCCAAAGACAGCCACTTAATATTTAATTTTTGTACATTTACTTCTTGAATTTCATTTCAACTATATGTTATGAGGTTTATCTCTTTTTTATTTTAATTTTTCTTAATATACATATTTTATTAAAGTACAGTTGACTTACAAAGTTTCAGGTGCACAGCAAGGGTGGTTCAGTTATGCATATACACATATATTATTTTTAAAATTATTTTCCATTATAGGCTATTATGAGATAGTAACTATAGTTTCCTGTGCTATAAAGTTTTTCCTTTAAACATTGTTGTGATCAAAAAGGACATATATTTTTATATTCTGCTTTGTCACTTATTATATCATAAACATTTTGTATTATTATACAGTATTTATACAGTACTTGTATAATACAAACATTAAATGATTGCACAACACTGAAATTGTTCCCCTTTTTCCAAATACTCCAGATTTTGCAATTTTTCACTATTCTAAAAAGTAAAAGGAGGTTCAAATTTCACAGTTGCATGAACTCAAGTGCAGAAAAATACAACTTCCATTATTTTCCTATAACTGAACTAAATTTCTTTCTTAAACTCCAGTTTTCTAGAACAAAAACATAATCAATAATCATAATCATTTCTAGGTAAACCCCATCATAATCAGAATCTTTCTACTCTTCTTGTTCTTCACCTCTCTGCTGCAGAAGGAATTATGCAAATATCACGATGGAGGAAACAATGAGGGGCCAACCTCTCCTTGAGCTTCATCTGCTTTGTCCCATGGTGGCCTCCTATTCTGTATAACAGGTGAGCCCTCCCTTTCTCACTCATAGAAAGGGGGCAGTGGTGGTGGTGTGCCCGTGAGAGTTGGGAAGGGTCCCCCTAGTATCCGGACAACCTGTTGATGTGCAACCACATCTTATCTGTCCATGTGACTTCCCCTAACCCAGCCAGGGGTCCCCACCACCCACCCCTGCCAGGAGTAGGGTGTAGAAGCTGGGAGAGTCTGTTTCCAGTCCCAAGCCTAGACACCCAAAGCTGTCATTTCAACTCCATGGTGTCTGCACCATAACAGAGGGAGATTTGCCTAATAAGGCTTCTGTGTTGCCTGCCTAAACCTCACCTCAGAAACAATAAAAGAGGTTTACTAAACTTCAGGCGGGGTCAGATACACAGTTCCTGCTGTTCTGTCTCCTCTTCAAACTCTCCGCCTGCCTTTCCTCTCTAAATAGGTCTTATTTTCTCTAACGTGGAGGTGGGGAAGATTGTTTTTCACTGTAGTTTTGACATGTCTCTTCCTTCATCTTTTGGTTTTATACTTGAGTTTAAAAGCCAGCTCCCCACCCCACACTGTGTAGCTTGCGGGATCTTAGTTCCCAGACCAGAGATTGAACCTGGGCCCATGGCAGTGAAAGCAGTGAGTTCTAACCACTGGATCACCAGGGGATCACCAAGAGCCAATATTTTATGGACTCTTTTTTTTTTCTGTCCTCAAGTGAAACTTGAGTGGAGGGGCAGAGGGAGGTGAGGATGAAAAAAAAAAATGGAGGGATGGTGATCTTGGACTAAAAGGGATTTTGGGGAAGGGAAAGAACACACCGGTTATGCTCTTAAACTATCACCCTGCCTCATGATAATGCTGCAAAAATACTGGGGCAGCATCATGGCACCTTTGACAGACAGGGTGGAGGAAGTGTGAATGAATGCCTGAGGTCATTAAGGAAGACAAGGGGAGGTTCTGGAGAATGAGGGTGGAGAGAAAGATATAAACCTGTGGTCCACCCTTGGAACAATGGCAGTACCATCCAGGAAACTATGAGTAATTGCCTGCCCCTCCTCTCTCAGTGAGTAAAGATCAGGAGAAGGCTTTGACACACTTAAGGTTGCCCTTTCCAACCCACAGGGCCAATGATGATTGCCCAAAACAACTAGTTTATTCAGACAGTCCCTGCTCCTCGCAATCTGTCATTCACTTATCAATCAATCAATCCACATAAACCCTTTACGTGTATGTGATTTAGATGTTTTGTTTTTTGCTTTTTGTTTATTTGTTTTTTATTTCCTTTAAACATTGTCCCAGAATCGAAATTACTGGGTCAAAGGATAAAACTTGTGTAATTCCAATGTTAAATAATTTGATGTCTTAATACAAAAAGTGTAAAATTGTTAACTCAAAGGGGATCAGGCTTCCGACCCTGGCAGTAAAGAATAAATTGGTGAGATCGTTCTGCAGGGAAATTTGTCAACATGTCAATATATGCACCACAGTTTGACCTAGCACTCCACTTTTGGGAATTTATCTGAAAGAAATAATTAGATATACAGGATGTATGTGCCAGGAGGTTCAAAGAACCGTACGTATAATAGTTAAAAGTAAACATGGTTTAAATATCTAACGATAAAGGATTGTTAATAAAAGAAAAAATACAACCGTATGATCAAACATCATGCAGTTGTTAAAAATCATGACAAGAATCAGTATTGACTGAGAAGAAAAATATATTCAAGATACAGTGTGCAGTGAAAAAAGGTTAGAAAAAAAATCTTACATAGTGTCATCCCTTTTAAATGTATATTGTGTTGCTGTTGTTGTGTAGTTCCTTAGTCGTGTCCGACTCTTTTGCAGCCCCATGGACTAGCCCACCAGGCTCCTCCGTCCGTGGGATTTTCCCGGCAAGAGTACTGGAGTGTGTTGCCATTGCCTTCTCCAGGGGATCTTGCTCACCCTGGGATTGAACGCAAGTCTCCTGCATTGCAGGGAAGCTTCCCTGCATACCAGGGAAGCTCCTCACATTGTGTGCTGCTGCTGCTAAGTTGCTTCAGTCGTGTCCGACTCTGTGCGACCCCACAGATGGCAGCCCACCAGGCTCCCCCGTCCCTGGGATTCTCCAGGCAAGAACACTGGAGTGGGTTGCCATTTCCTTCTCCAATGCATGAAAGTGAAAAATGAAAGTGAAGTCGCTCAGTCGTATCTGACTCTTCTCGACCCCATGGACTGCAGCCCACCAGGCTCCTCCGTCCATGAGATTTTCCAGGCGAGAATACTGGAGTGGGGTGCCATTGTGTAGATGCATAAAATAAAAGACCAAAAGGAAACACACCGACATATTAGTAGTGGTTATCACTAGGGGGCAAAATTATTTTCTTTTCTTGGTTATTCTTTTCCATATTTTTTACCTTCAATTATATTACTTTTAAAATCAAGGGAAATAAACACTGAAAGGTAGCATACATAATTAGGCCACTTGGAATGTTATTTTTTACATTTTAATTTGCTATTCACATAATGACCTATCTGCACTGGAATCTATCTGCACTAATTTCCTGGGCTTCATACTATTTTTTTTTGTCCATGTCCCATGGCATGTGGATCTTAGTTCCCTGACCAGGGATAGAGTCTTAACCACTGGACTGCCAGGGAAGTCCCCTTGGACTTCATACTGTTTTTCATTTCATTCAACTCAAGCCCTGCTCTTCCTCTGGCATTCAGTCCGGAATCCCCCACCCTTGTTCCCATTCTCTAGTTGCCTCTGCCTCTTCCCACAGGCCCCGGTTCTGTCCCCACCAGGCTTCCTTACTCCATGTTCTTTTCAGAAGTGGTGATACCTCACCCACGTGATATCTTACTGAAGTGGTTCAGCCTGGAAAATCTCCAAGGACAGTTGCCCTTAACCGACCTTCACTGCAGCCAGACTTGGAGGTCACAGTCCTCTGCACTGTGAGGCCCTGGCGTGAACGAGGGTGCACGCCAAAGTGGCACTTCTGGACGACTTAATAGATCAACCAAAGTTCCCTGTCAAGTAATCACCTGGGCTGGGCCATTAATGGGTCCTGATAAGTTGCTGAGAAGGCCTGGTCTTCAACCCCTGGACTCTAGCCATGGGAGCACTCAGCAGAACTCAAAGTCCTGCTCACTTAGCTGGCCAGCCCTACCCTTAAATCTGGACATTGGGACTGAGGCGGGGACAGACAGCAGGGAAGCTTCCCGCAAGTTCAGGGGGCCATCAAACCTCTTCCCCCAGCTGAGGGCATTCACTTTCCCTTCTGATTTACTTCACAGTGAAATGTTAGGGCTGATATCTTCTTGGTGACTATAGATCATGGGCTCATATAGGGCCACGGAGTTAGAAAGGCCATTAGATACCACCTGCTCCAAGCCTCTCCTTCTGCAGCACAGAGAAGCCAAACCACGTGCCCAGAGCTACTCAGTTTATGATGCAGCAGGTAGCAAAGCCCAGGTTTCCTGACTCCTAATTCAGAACTCTTGCTTCACTGTAATACTGTTTGTCTTCTTTGCAAACGGGGTATTTCTAAAGAACACTGTTGTGCTTTGTGTCATCTTACCCTCAAATCAACTCAGAATGAGACTGTAAACCATCAAAACTAGAAAATAAATGAGTACAGTCTAGTCATTTTATTTTTTTAAACTTTTAATTTTATATTGGAGTATAGCAGATTAACAATGTTGTGAGTTTCAAGTAGACAGCAAAGAGACTCAGCCATACAGATATGTGTGGCCATTCTCCCCCAGACTCCTCGCCCATTCAGGCTGCCACATAACATTGAGCAGAGTTCCCTGTGCTATACTGCAGGACCTTGTTTGTTATCCATTTAAAATGTAGCAGTGCTATACCTATGACTGATTCATGTTGATGTACAGCAGAAACTAACACAATATTGTAAAGCAATTATCTTCCAATTAAAAATAAATAAAAAGAAAAGAAATAAAAATAAATAATTAAAAAAAACAACATAGCAATGTGTATGTTTTGATCCCAAACTCCTTAACTATCTCTTCCCCCAGAGAGATTACCCAGGATCCCTTAGCTGTGCAGGTCTGGAGCCAGACCCCTGGTGTCATTCACAACTGTTTCCACTACAGATTGCCCAGGCCTCAGCCAAACAGGACTGGACCCCACAGAAAGCAGACTTGTGTCTCCAGGTACACATAGTCAACAGGAACTTCTTAAACAGATAACTCTTTTCCACTTCTTTTTCTCCTTCCTTTAGTTTCATGTCTTTGTCTTTAATTCTTGGAAAGATAAATGACCCAGCTTGTGCGGATAGTACCAAGGAATGCAGATCCCAACCTAGGAAGAAAGAAGTAAGAGCAAATAAGAAGTAAAGCTAGGATAAGTGTGTATGTGTGTGTGTTGCGGAGGAAAATTAGGCTGAATCTGAAGGGGTTATGGGGACAATATTCTTCAACTATTATTTCTTTTTCATTTTGTGTCACACTGAGTGGCACATGGGATCTTAGTTCCCAACCCAGGGATCAAACCTGTGTCCCCTGTATTGACAGCTCGGTCGGAGTCTTAACAGGTAGACCACCACAGAAGTCCCCCTTTCAAATATTACTGAGATTGTGATCTAATGCTTCATTTAATTAAAGGCAAAATGTTTGAAATCAAGATTCTTTTCTTTGTAGATAGTTTGAAACTCTGAAAGATATGTGTGATTGATTTGCTCATCTGTATCACCCAGGACAGACAATTGATAATCATAGCACAGAAAATAACAAGTCAGTATTCTGCCTCCAGGTTCTAGGTTGGTACATGTCTCCATAATCCAATATAAATGACTGTCCTTTCTTTTTCTGATGTCTCCAGGGATATGATATCACAACCTCTGAAGGAGGATTACAAATATTCTCTGAAGGATTACATGCTGAGCAAGAGCAGGAGATGGAATACTCTCATTGCCCAGGGCTAGTTCATGTACCTCTTTTGGGACTGAGGTCTGAGATCAGCCTCACCCAGCCATGGATTGAAAGTGAGAGAGGTGATCCTCCAAAGGAAAACTGGGGGAAGTAGACAGCAGGGCAGGCAAAAATAGCTCTTCCCATAACAGAAACATTGATGAGTCTCTAAAGGTGATCATGTGTTAGATAGGGTTGATGGACTCTTCAGCATTTACTCCAGTGGTCCTTCCTCTGTTGCAGAGGCTGAAAAACTAGAGCTGTATTTACTTCCCAGATTGTATGCAGCAAGGATTCTGGGTACAAATTAAGCCCTGCCACTTAGATACATTTCTGTGAGATTTGAAAAGCAGAAGTGACGCGGAAATCATGCCATGTTCTTGTTGCTTTGGACTGCTTGCTTCTGGCAAACAAAGCCATGAGATGCCAACATCCAGTCTCCAGGTTCAAAGATGTTGAGAGGAAATTGTGGGGGCAACAATGGCAGAATTCCACATTCCAGTCCAGGTTGGTTGGGGTGAATAGCAACAGCCTTGTGGTCTCAGCTTTCTGGTACTTGGATTCTAGCTAGAGAAGTATATCCAAAGACTCACTCTTCTAAAGGAAGACAGAGGGACTGACTCCCCCTGAGCCTATTCCCTGTGCCCATCCAGGGATTTGGTTATTGCTGATTTTTGTACTGAATCCATTCTATTTAAACACTGGAGGGGACTTCCCTGGCAGTCCAATGTTTAAGACCACCTTCCAATGCAGGAGTTGTGGGTTCAATCCCTGGTCAGAAAGCTAAGATCCCACATATCTCATAGCTAAACAAACAAAAAATGTAAAATGGAAGCAATATTGTAACACATTCAATGAAAAGCTTTAAAAATGGTTTGCTTCAAACTTTGCACCCAGCACTGCAGTAAATATCAGAAACTGAATAGCAATGATGGCTTTTGAAAATGGTGCAATGCACAAATAAATGCAAACAAATAAATTAGTTGCTTAAAATGGTCCCCACTCCAGTACTCTTGCCTGGAAAATCCCATGGATGGAGGAGCCTGGTAGGCTGCAGTCCATGGGGTTGCAAAGTCGGGCATGACTGAGTGACTTCACTTTCACTTTTCACTTTCATGCATTGGAGAAGGAAATGGCAACCCACTCCAGTGTTCTTGCCTGGAGAATCCCAGGGACAGGGGAGCCTGGTGGGCTGCCGTCTATGGGGTCGCACAGAGTCGGACACGACTGAAGTGACTTAGCAGTAGGAGCAGCAGTATATATATGAAGTGAAGTGAAAGTTGCTCAGTTGTGTCCAACTCTTTTCAACCCCATGGACTATATAGTCCATGGAGTTCTCCAGGCCAGAATACTGGAGTGGGTAGTCTTTCCCTTCTCCAATGGATTTTCCCAACCCAAGGATCAAACCCAGGTCTCCTGCATTGCAGGTGGATTCTTTACCGGCTGAGTCACAAGGAAAGCTCAAGAATACTGGAGTGGGTAGCCTATCCCTTCTCCAGAGGATCTTCCTGACCCAGGAGTCGAACTGGAGTCTCCTGCATTACAGGTGGATTCTTTACCAACTGAGCTATCAGGGAAGCACTGGAAGTGATTGTGTTTGCTCACCTGATCCCTGACTGATACAGCTGTGTGGCTTAAAGAAGCACTTGTATGATTTGATTCTGATATGACCTCTTGCCTTCTTGAGAATTACTGATGTAAAAGAAGAACGACATGGTTCAGGATACACTAAGAGATAAAAGGAAATCACAAAGTTACCGATACTGTAGTCCGATTTTCTGCTCTCCTTCCTTAACGTGCTTGAGTCTATAACCCAGATGTCTGCCTCAAGAGATTGCCTCTATTTTCAGCCTTCAAGAGTCATGCTTTCCTGATTATCCAAATAGAATGACTCCAGCCTCTATTCCATGTCCTCTAGTGACCATCCTCAAAAAAAAACTCCTATGATTTTTCAAGGGGCTCATTAGTTTTTTGGACAACTTGCAAAATTCTATATCTTTGCTTTGTTTTCACCCCCAATTTTATTCCTTGCTTGACCACCTCATTCCTTCATTTCTCCAAAAACACTGCTTTGCCAACCTCAAACTGTATGCAGCAGATTTTTACTAAAGTTGTGAGGCTTAGAATCACTCTACAGTCTGGGTGATAGCTCCAAATTCAACATTACACATCAGTGCGTTCTCCTTTCTTAATACACTTCTTGATCCCTATGTGTTTGCCACCTCCCCCAGGGCTACACACTAGCCTACCATGTGCCTTTGTGCGAATAAGAGGAAGATACCTGCTTTGAGAGGAGCTGATGTAAAACACGCCCCAAAAGAACATGTGGGCAACTGGAGATTTGTGCTCCATCTTAACTGGGCAATTGCTACTCCATTCCAGCTGATTGCAGCATTGCAGGAACACCAGCCAGGGTTGCTAGGCATTACAAAAAAAAAGCCAGAAACCTAGATTTTTATTTAGAAATCCTCAACTTCATTTGTTAGTAACTAACAGGCAAATCAAGGTATTTATTAAGTACTTACTATATGGCAGGTACTTCCCTAAGCACTTTATTTATTATTTTAAACATGAATTTTAAAAAATATATTTACTTTTATTTACTTGTTTGGCTGAGCCAGGTCTTAGTTGCAGCAGGCAGAATCTTTAGTGGTAGCACGTGGGATCTAGTTCCCTGACCAGGGATCAAACCCAGGCCCCCTGCACTGGGAGCGGGGAACCACAGCCACTGGACCACAAGGGAAGTCCCCTAATTACTTTATAGGTGTTAATTATTTTGTCTTTATAACAGCCTATTAGGTAGTCACTATCATTATCTCCACTTTGCAGATGAGGAAACTTGAGATGCAGAGGTTAAGTTGCTCAAAGTCATACGGATAAGAAATGGCAGAACACGATTTGGCTCTAGATACCACCCTCTTAGACTATCATGCTTTTCTGCTATGAACTAAATCTGACCCATGTGTTGCGAGTTTTTGCTCTTTGTTTAGAGACCAGTGCTATCCTTATAGTTTTCTGCGGTGAGGGAAACATCCTTCTCTGTGCTGACCAATAGGGTAGCCACTAGCCACTTGTATCTGTTGAGTACGTGAAACACGGAAAATGCAACTGAGGAACTGAATTTTTAACTTTATTAAATTTAAATAGCCTCGTGGGACCAGTGCCTACTGCATTGGATGATGTGGCTCCAGACTCTTCTTCTCTCAAACTCTGTCTCAGTTTGTTCCAGGCCTTAATTTTTTTAACTTTAATTTTACAGTCCTTAATTGCTACCATTTTATTGTTCACTTTGTTTTTTTTTTTTTTTCAAAAATACTTTCTCCCTTTTCTTAACCATACTCTGGTGGGGCAGGAGGAGGTGGTATTTTTTTATATTTGTAGATCCATCGGGTCCAACAAGCTATTTTTCTCCTCGGAAGAATTATCGCTCAGATAGGAATCAAGCTACTCTCCTAGGGGTAGAAGTGCAACAATCATGGCCTTTATTTTCTAAACAGCACTTTCCCTCTTTGATGTATTGAGAAGTATGGGAAAGATTGTGAAAATATACACCAAAATGTTAATTGTTATGTTTAAGTAGAAGAATATATTATCTTTCTTTCTTGGGTCTTTAAAAAACTTCTACAATGAACTAGTAGGCCTTTTGAAATCATTTAAAAATAGCTATAAAACAATTCTCTTCAGAGTTCCCAGGAGGTCAGCAAAGGAAAGCCTCAGGAAGGGAGCCTCAGAGGGGCCCAGAGGGCAACTAGTACCGGTGGGGGGAGGGGCTACAGGCTAGAGGGAAGGGGTCAGGGGGTCAGGGAATGGAATTTAGAGTCATAATAATCAAGACATGAGGTATGGCTTTAACCAAAATTGGCTTAAAAAAACACTGAAGAGGGAGAAGAAGAGGTGAAAGAAGAGTTAAATCCTCTTCCCACTGCAGTATTCTTGCTTGGAGAATTCCACCGACAGAGGAGCCTGGCGGGCTACAGTCCATGGGCTCACACAGAGTCAGACACGACTGACAGAGCACACCAGAAGAAACAGGTAAAAATGGGTTAAAAGGGATTGGATCTGAGGAGCTAGACTTGGGATGAGAGTATGGGAGCAGAGAACTGCTGCTTCACCTTTAGGCCTTTTTCTTTTATTTGACTTTTTAGCTTTTGAGTTCTGTACATATGTTATTTTACCAAACATAAACATTTTAACAGAATGTTTTAAAATTCCCTTCAATGATCAGAAAACAGGTGTGGCGCTTCCTCGGCTCCTCTCCTCCCAGTGATGTCAAGCGGATCCCTGCTTCCTGCTCTCATCCTGGTTGGGCCACATTTTTGTTGGGCACTGTGACCAGGATGGGACACCTCGCCCATGCAGGCTGAATGACTAAGCAGGCGGGAAAGGACTCCTCGACACATCCCTGCGACTCCGACGGCCACATGGCAGAGGCCCTTTCCACACACACACACACAAAATCAAATGGTTGAGGCTCACACAGCAGCAGGACGGTCACCCTTGGGAGGACCCCTAAGGCCAGAGGACACTGCCGGAGAGTAGAGGAGGGAAGGAGCCCAGGCATGATTCTGTTAGTTCATTACTTTGACCCTATGTGTCCCACTGGGGCCCAGTGGTGAGCCAGCTGCAGCTGGAGGTGGCAGAGCTTCAGGGAGACAGACAGGACCCAGTGTTTGATTGGCTTTCTGCTAAAGAACCCAGGGCCCCAAACAAGTTCACAACATCCACCTAGCCCTTCTGTCTCCCCCCAGTCCTTGCCTCGACCCTGCTAGAGGCAGACCACTTAAGGAAGACAGGACCAGGTGCCTGGACAAAGCTCCCCTTCTTCTTTTTTCTTTTCTAAAGGAAACTTGCTTTAAAAAAATTTTTTTCCAGTGTTTTTAAATTGGAGTATAATTGGTTTACAATGCTGTATTAGTTTCTGCTGTACAACAAAGTGAATCAACTCTATGTTTACATATATTCCCTCCTTCTTGAACATCCCTCCAACTCCTTAAGAACTCCCTTCTTGCTTCTCCACTTTCTTGCCTCTAGAAGCCTAGCTGAGGAGTCCTACTGGGAAACACTGACTTTGTGTGTGTGTGTGTGTGTGAGAGAGAGAGAAAATACATGTACCATAAAGTGCCATTTTAACCATTTTTAATTATGCAGCTTGATGCATTAAGTACATTCAGAGTGTTGTACATCCATCTTCATTTTCCCCTCCTCCAGCCCCTGACAATCATCGTTCTACTATCTGTCTCTGTGAATCTGACTACTCTAGGAGCCTCATATAAGTGGACTCATACAATGTTTGTCCTTTTGTGACTGGCTTCTTCACTTAGCATAATGTGTTCATTCATGTTGTAGCATATTGAAGAATGTCTTTCCTTTTTTAAGGCTGAATGATAATTCCTTCATACATATATACCACATTTGGTTTATCCATTTATCTGTCGACAGACCCGTGGGTTGCTTCCATCTTTTGGCTATGATAATTAGTGCTGCTATGAACACGGGTGTGCAAATATCTATTCCAGTTTCACTTTCACTTTTCTTTGAGTATACGCCCAGAAGTGGGATTGCTGGATCACATGGTAATTCTGTTTAATTTTTTGAGGAATTGCCATATCATTTTCCAAAGCAGGTACATCATTTTACATTCCTACTAGCAATAACAAAAGGATCCCAGCTTCTCCACACCCATCCAACGTGTTATTTCTGATTTTTCTTTTCTTTCTTTTTTTTTTCACTAACGGCCTTTTTTTTTTGGCTGCGCCACATAGCATGTGGGATCTTAGTTCCCCAACCGGGGATCATACTCATGGCTCCTGCATTGGAAGCTTAGAGTCAACCACTGGACCACCAGGGAAGTCCCATAATAGCCATTCTAATGGATGTGAGCACTGGTTTTTCCCCCTCTTCTCTCTTAGTCTTTCTCCATATGTCAGAAGTTTAGTTATAATGGAAGACTATGTGCTGATTTAGACTGAGCTATCTGGAGATGCCAGGCTGTACTGGGAGATGCTGAGCTAGCTTGAGACTGATAGGCAGGAATAGGGGAGACGAAGTTTACCATTGCAGCCTTGTCCTGAAACAGACTTGAGCAATGGTTAATGGCACTGACATCAGAAACCAGAGTCTAATTCGAGTCCTCACTCTGCTTCTTCCCAGCCGTGTGACCCTGAGCAAAACATTAATTTCTCTAAATCACGGCTTCTTTCTCTAAACAAATGCAACTCCGTGATTTGCACCTATATTTGCAGGAAGATACGTAGTTGCATAAGCAGATGTAACATGCTGGGGGTCTTTTTAGAGGAAGAGATGCTTGAACTGAGTTAGCCAAGAAGAGAGTGAGATGGAAAAGATTTTCAAGCAAAGGGACAATCCCATGCAAAGCCCCCAAAGTGGAAAGGAATTTGGTATGTTGACAGGGAGAGAAGGAAGACACCCAAGATGTGGGTTTGATCCCTGGGTCAGGAAGATCCCCTGGAGAAGGAAACAGCAACCCACTCCAGTATTCTTGCCTGGGAAATCCCATGGACAGAGGAGCCTGGCAGGCTACAGTCTGTGGGGTGGCTGGGACAGAAAAAACAAAATGGGAAGTGGCACAAAATGAGGTCGGAAAGATGACCATCACAGAGTCTCAGAAACCAGTTAAGGCTTTTGGTATTTATCCCAAGAGTAACACAGAGCTACTGAAGGAGATTTGGTGAGGGATTATGGGATTAGATTTGCTCTCCCCCGGTGGTAGTTCTATTCACCTGGAATATAGTTCCCATCCCCTCAACCCCAGAATGGTAACCCACTCCAGTATTCTTGCCTGGAGAATTCCACAGACAGAGAGGCAGGTTGCATAAGCAGATGTAATCCACCAGGTTGCAATCCATAGGGTCACAAAGAGTTGGACATGACTGAAGTGACTTTACAGACACAACTGAGCGACTTCACTTTTACTTTTCACTTTCATGCATTGGAGAATGAAATGGCAACCCACTCCAGTGTTCTTGCCTGGAGAATCCCAGGGACGGGGGAGCCTGGTGGGCTTCCATCTATGGGGTCGCACAGAGTTGGACACGACTGAAGTGACTTAGCAGACTTAGCAGAAGTGATTTTTGCTTGTTTGCTATGACCAGTGCGTTCTCTTGGCAAAAGTCGATTAGCCTTTGCCCTGCTTCATGATGTGATCACTCACCTAGAGCCAGACATCCTGGAATGTGAAGTCAAGTGGGCCTTAGGAAGCATCACTACGAACAAAGCTAGTGGAACTGATGGAATTCCAGTTGAGCTATTTCAAATCCTGAAAGATGATGCTGTGAAAGTGCTGCACTCAATATGCC
This sequence comes from Oryx dammah, assembly GCF_014754425.2. Classification (NCBI taxonomy): domain Eukaryota; kingdom Metazoa; phylum Chordata; class Mammalia; order Artiodactyla; family Bovidae; genus Oryx; species Oryx dammah. The sequence continues at coordinate 38,636,129 of NW_024070192.1, read as the reverse complement.
AGCAAATTTGGAAAACTCAGCAGTGGCCACAGGACTGGAAAAGGTCAGTTTGCATTCCAATCCCAAAGAAAGGCAATGCCAAAGAATGCTAAAACTACCGCACAATTGCACGCATCTCACACACTAGTAAAGTCATGCTCAAAATTCTACAAGCCAGGCTTCAGCAATACGTGAACTGTGAACTTCCTGATGTTCAAGCTGGTTTTAGAAAAGGCAGAGGAACCAGAGATCAAATTGCCAACATCTGCTGGATCATTGAAAAAGCAAGAGAGTTCCAGAAAAACATCTATTTCTGCTTTATTGACTATGCCAAAGCCTTTGACCGTGTGGATCACAATAAACTGGAAAATTCTGAAAGAGATGGGAATACCAGACTACCTGACCTGCCTCTTGAGAAACCTATATGCAGGTCAGGAAGCAACAGTTAGAACTGGACATAGAACAACAGACTGGTTCCAAATAGGAAAAGGAATATGTCAACGCTGTATATTGTCACCCTGCTTATTTAACTTCTATGCAGAGTACATCATGAGAAACACTGGGCTGGAAGAAGCACACACTGAAATCAAGATTGCTGGGAGAAATATCAATAACCTCAGATATGCAGATGACACCACCCTTATGGCAGAAAGTGAAGAGGAACTAAAAAGCCTCTTGATGAAAGTGAAAGAGGAGAGTGAAAAAGTTGGCTTAAAGCTCAACATTCAGAAAACGAAGATCATGGCATCTGGTCCCATCACTTCATGGCAAATAGATGGGGAAACAGTGGAAACAGTGTCAGACTTTATTTTGGGGGCCTCCAAAATCACTGCAGATGGTAACTGCAGCCATGAAATTAAAAGACACTTACTCCTTGGAAGAAAAGTTATGACCAACCTAGATAGCATATTCAAAAGCAGAGACATTACTTTGCCAACAAAGGTCCATCAAGTCAAGGTTTTTCCTGTGGTCATGTATGGATGTGAGAGTTGGACTGTGAAGAAGGCTGAGCGCCGAAGAATTGATGCTTTTGAACTGTGGTGTTGGAGAAGACTCTTGAGAGTCCCTTGGACTTCGAGGAGATCCCACCAGTCCATTCTGAAGGAGATCAGTCCTGGGTGTTCATTGGAAGGACTGATGTTGAAGCTGAAACTCCAGTACTTTGGCCATCACATGCGAAGAGTTGACTCATTGGAAAAGACCCTGATACTAGGAGGGATTGGGGGCAGGAGGAAAAGGGGATGGCAGAGGATGAGATGGCTGGATGGCATCACCGACTCAATGGACATGAGTTTGGGTGAACTCCGGGAGTTAGTGATGGACAGGGAGGCCTGGCGTGCTGCGATTCATGGGGTCACAAAGAGTCAGACACGACTGAGCGACTGAACTGAACTGAAGTGACTTAACAACAACCACAAAATTTCCTTAGGCCAGAACCAAATATTGTTTACTTTTGTTGTTTAAGTTTAGGTTTTGTTTTTTTATTATTTTACTGTTTTAGGAAAATATATAAAAAAATTTGCCATTTTAGCTAAATTTTTTTTTTAGTTCTACCAGTTTTTTGCTACCAGCCCATCTCCCTCCACCCTCATGCACGTGTTCTCAGTCATGTGACCCCATGGACTGCAGCCTGCCAGGCTCCTCTGTCCATGGGATTCTCCAGGCAAGAACACTGGAGTGGGTTGCCATTTCCTTCTCCCATTTTAACTACTTTTAAGTGTATAGTTTAGTAGCTTTAGTTACATTCACAGTGTTGTGCAACAATTACCAATATATAACTCTATTTTTTTTTTTTTTTGAGGTTGAACTTTTGCACTTGTTAATCATTTAACAACCGATTGTTGGATTGCACTGTATCATTGCAGCAGTCACTGTATGTGAATTCCTAGAAAGTGGGCTGTGGGCTTCGAGGAGGAGTTGACCAAGTCTGAGACAGCTGAGGCCAGCCTGAGGAATGTCTCATCCAAGCCAACAGGTTTGCCAATCGATCAGCTGTCACCAGATGGGTCATCTGGTGTGTGCTTTACTTATGAGGAAGAGTTTTTTCTCCAAACTGGGTAGAGACCAGAGTTAACTGATGCTTGATCCCTTCCAGGGCTTCCCTGGTAGCTCAACGGTAAAGAATTCCCCTGCCAATGCAGGAGATGTGGGTTTGATCCCTGGATCAGGAAGAGCCCCTGGAGAAGGAAATGGCAATCCACTCCAGTATTCTTGCCTGGGAAATCCCATGGACAGAGTAGCCTGATGACTACAGTCCATGGGGTTGCAAAGGAGTCAACACGACTTAGCAACAACAACAACAGGATCTTAGGAGAACATTCTGCCCTTGTTAATCTAGCAGAGTATGCTAGCGACGCAGAGAACTGATTTTGTCTGTGTCTATCAACCTGGGGCAAGCAATTCTCCCAATATATACAATAGTGTGTCCAGGACACTTGAAGCCCCAGGACAAAGAACGTCTGCCTGGAGCATTTACTTGACTTGATGGGAAATGATTTTCATGTTTTTATTTTTAAATGAATTTCATGTCTTTGGAGACAGAAAGTAACTTCTGATGCATTTTAAGGGCAAAATGGGAAGCTTTAAAGAAATCATATTTACTTCTTTGGGCCTTACTCTCCAATTTCTAGGAATCTCTGTCCAATTCCCCAGATGAGAGTGGTATTTTCATATCAGTTTTTTTTTAATAGACTCTTAAGCCAAATGGCACAGAGTTAGACTCTTCTCTGATACTTCTTAGCTATGATATCTTGGGGAAATCATGAGTCTCCATTTCCTAATCTATAAAACAAGAAGAATGACTGTATCTAAGTCAGAGTTATTTATACGCTTAATGCTTGTAAAATGCTTAGCACATACCAAGGATTCATTTAAAGCATTATTACTGTTATTAGTAGTAGTATCGGTTGGAAATATTTCAGATCTGTGACTTTTTAAAAAGTTTTTAAACTAAGGTGGGACTTTCCAGGCAATCCAGGAATTAGGACTCTATGCTACCCTTGCTGGGGGCCCAGCCTTGATCCCTAGTTGGGGAACTAGGATCCCACAAGCCATTCGAACCCCCCCAAATTATTTTAACTTAAAGTACTAGCAGTACACTCTGCTGATTGTAAAAACATTCAACTAACAAAGAAACAAATATAGGAAATCATGAATTTTTTGCTCCCCCTAGGTTCTGGTGATGAGATGAGAGGTAAACACAGATAACTTTTAGGTGTATATATTCCTCCTTCTGAATAGTTAAAAAAAACTCAACAATCATTTATCAAGCAGAAAGTGTTCATGTACTCTGTACCACTGTTAAATTTTCAGCCCCACTCCTCTGTAGAACTGTAGGGCATCATGGCTGTAATGTTGGTAATGCCTTCTTGCAGAAACTTTTGACAAGTGGCATCACTGAGAATGAGTGGCAAAGACTGTCTCCAGGCTCAAAGCTGTAAGCAGCGGCCACTCAGCCTACAAGCTTGGTCTGGGAAAGCCACCTTGACAAAGGATCTTTTATGGAGAATGTAATCTGATGAGACTTTGAGAGACTGGGGAGCCCCAGGAAAAGCAGTCTTGTGTTTTTCTTTGGTTCTGCTTGACTTCAGACTTTCATGGTGATTTCATGATTCCATACTTATGTGCAAAAGGAGGACGATTGGAGACTGAAGGCTGACTAAAGCTACTAGTCCCTTTTTAAAAAATCTATTTTTTATAGAAGTTTGATTTTCAATATTATGTTAATTTCTTCTATAAAGCAGACTGACTCATATACACACATATATGCCTTCTTTTTTAGATTCTTTTCCATTATGGTTTATCCCAGGATATTGACTATAGTTCCCTGTGCTATAGCACAAGGCTGCTGGCTCTTCTTTTTTTTTGGCCATACACTGTGGCACACAGGATCCTTGTTCCCTGACCACGGATAGAACTTGCAACCGATGCATTGGAAGTGGAGAGAACCATTGAACTGCCAGGGAAGTCCCTTTTTTTCCTTTCCTTTTCTTTTTTTAAGGCTGCTAGTTCTTCATTTCTCCTATTCCATTCCCTCCCTCTCTACTCATTGAGAAGGCAAAGTAGAGAGGGTCTCCAGACTCTTTACACCAGTCGCTTTCTCCAGGCAGCCTTCCTGTGTCTTCCCCCGAGTGGGAATCATGTGGCCTCCCATCTACTTGCATAGTATCCTCTAAACTGTGTTGTGACTCCAGCTGCACTGGACTTTGATGTTGGTTTGTCTGTTTTCTTCGTGAAATCACTTTTTTAAAAAATTATGATTTTATTTATTTTTGGCTGTGCTGGGTCTTGGTTGCTGTGTGGGCTTTTCTCTAGTTGAGGTGAGCAGGGGAGACTCTCTAGCTGTGGTACTTGGGCTTCTGTTGTGGCAGAGCACCAGCTCTGGGGCACGCAGGGTTTAGTAGCTGTGGCATGTGGGCTCTGGAGTTACAGCTCCCAGGCTCTAGGGCACAGGCTTAATAGTTGTGGCACATGGATTTAGCTGTGCCATGGCATGTGGGCTCTTTCCAGATTAGGGATTGAACCTGAGTCTCCTGCATTGGCAGGTGGATTCTTTAACACTGAGCCACCAGGGAAGCCCATATCTTCTTGAGGACAGAAAAGATTCCAGTTTTCTTTTTCTACATAGGTCCTAGCATATAGCACATGATATTTACTGAATGAAAATATATTGAATAGCTCGTAGGAGTGGCCATTTGTTTACAAAGATGGCTGCAATAATTTTTCCCATCCCCTTGCAAAATGACTTTGCACCTCCCATCAAAGAATGGGAATTAGTCCTTTACTTCTTGAGTCTGGGCTTGATCAATGAGACATTAGCAAATATGAAGCAAGCAGAGACTTGAAAAGTGCTTGTGCAAAAGGGCTTACCCACTTTAGGCTGTGGCTATTAACCTGAGACCAAGACGTGAACAAGCCTGCGCTGGCTTGATGAAGAGGCCATAGGTAGAAGAACTGAGGATGCCCAGCCAGCAGCCTGCCTACTGGCCAGCTGCCAGACATGTGAATAAGACCATCTTAGACCATTCAGTGCAGTTAAGACCCCAGATGACTACAGATAGATGAATGACTCCAGGAAAGGCCAGTAGAAGAACCAAACACCAGATGTTCATCATATAAAAGAGTCTCCTTGGAAACATCCCTGGATGAGCATTCCAGCAACAACTACAGAACACCTCTAGCAGCTTTGAGATGCACAGGAAGTAATGTAACTTAAAACAGGTTTGATGATGATAATGTTTAACAGATATATATATATATGTCAAAGCTTATAAATTTTCATACTTTAAATATGTGCATCTTATTGTATGTCAATTATACCTCAATAAATCTGTCAAAAATTTGATAGGGAACTATAAGCGGGGATTTTACTGATCTAGGGACAGAGGTGTGCTGGAACTGCCTCATCCAGCTTGTGAGAGCTGAAGGTTATATTTTGAGTAAGCCAGTAGTTAAATGCAAACATCATTCAAATGAATTTATATACCCTTATTATGATGTTATATTAAAAACAGAAGTAAAATATACTAAAAACTCATTTTACTACATTGTACTATTATCTATGCTTGTGAGGTTATTTACATCTATTTTAATATGCATGGTAAAAATATATAACTGTGTCCTGTTGCTCCTCTCTTCCTTTCTCCATGTCCAGTGATGTCATGTTGGAAGCTTTGAATTGGCCCATGATGCAAATATTTACACCATGGAAACTGAAAAACATTACAAATAAGGGCTTCTCCCGCCCCTCAGTTGTTAAATATTTATTAGCACTAGACTATTGAGGGGTAACCAGAGGAGAATGAAAATAGATGTATCTTTTAAATCAACAATGGAGAATTTACATATCAATATATATTGAATTTATATATCAGTAAATAAATAATTAGAGGAAAATATGTAGCTTTGTAATAAGATAATGAATTTGGTTGCTTCAGGTCACGAAAGTTTTGGCAATTTGTTATAGCAGTAATAGGATACCAATACACAATGGAAGAAACAAAATTATTATTATTTATAGATGGTATAATCATCTATATATAAACCCAATATGTAACCCCTATATCTAAACCCAACAGAATCAACAAGTTCTCAGAGGTAAATAGAATTTAGTAATAATACCAAATAGAAGATCAGTGTACAAGACTCAATAATAATAGATGACTAGATAAACAAAATGTGGTTTTACATCCAATGGAATATTAATTAGCTTTTAAAAAGGGTGAAATTCTTTTTTCTTAAATTTTATTGACGTATAGTTGATTTAGAACATTGTGTTAATTTCTGCTGTACAGTACAGTGACTCAGTTACACACACATATATTCTTTTCCATATTCTTTCCCATTATGGTTTATCACAGGATACTGAATAAAGTTCCCTGTGCTGTATGGTAGGACCTTGCTGTTTATACATCCTATATGTGAGAGCTTACATCTGCTAATCCCAAGCTTCCAGTCCTTTCCTCCCTCTTGGCAACCACAAGTCTGTTCTCTATGTCTGTGAGTCTGTTTCCTTACAGAGTTCCTAATGACCTTGTCTCTGCCTCATTCTTAGAAATAAAGGGATAGATAAGGATCAGACATTTGGTGGAGCTCCAGTGAAACAGAGATACTGCAGAGAAGATACTTTACAAAAAACCCAACTATGATTAACATTCCCAAAGTGCTTGGAGAGATATCACATTTATGAAATAAGAACAGGATGATTTTTTAAAGGAATATTTAGCAAGTAAGAAGCATTCCTTTAAATTAAAAATATATAAACAGAATATATTGGAAAGAAAAGCTAAAGAAATCTCCAAAAATGGAGGTGGCAGGGGGTGGGGGGGTGAGGAAAGGAAAGAGAAAAAATTGCTGGTTTCAAGGGTCCAACAACTAAATAATAGAAGTTTCAGGAAATACGAGAACAGAGAATAATAATTAGGAAGAAGGTATTAAAGCATGAGGTAATTTTCAAGAATTAAAGGATGTTTTCAAACAAAAAGTGCTGACCAACTGCCCTTCATGATTACTGAGGAAAGACCCACGCTCAAGCCAATCTTCTTGAAATTTCAAAACACTGGAAACAATGGAAATCTTAAGAGAAATGAGACAGGTTACACACAAAGTGTCAGGTATTGGAATGATACTGAATTTATCATTATAAATGTTGGGAGATAGAAGACAGTGGCAAAACACCTTCAAAATTCTGATGAAAAATTGATTTCCAAACTAAAAGTCTAAACAAACCATAATTCAAATGTGAAGGGATAATAAAAACATATTTGAACATGCATGATCTCCAAAAACATATCTCCCATGGAAATAAATTTCTCAGGAAGTTCCAGGAGGATGATCTCCACCCTCCCGATGATACCGTGGGTCTGTGTAACAGGGGCTCCAACAGAGACCAAGAAAGGCCTGAAAGGACACCCAGTTTTTCAGTGGATCCTTAGAATCACTAGTCTATTTTGGAGCAGGAGGATGAAAAGCTTCAGAGGCAACATCGCCAAGACAGCTGTGTTTGACTAAGCCGAGAACAGTTTTAGACTCTAAACTGTTCTCTGAGAGCAGTTTTAGAGCTGCTGCAGACTTGGAGCATGTGATAAGTACGCGGAAAACCAACCAACAGAGCAAAGCAAGGTCGTTTGAATGTCAGGGAAAACAGAAAGTTGTTAAAGAAAGGACACTTCAGTGTGGCATATTACTGTATGACTCAGCTGTATTATATGGTTATAACAAGTTAAGCCCTAAGTACCCATTTTTTTAAACTGTAAAACTATATTGGGAGGATGAGAAAGGATGTGTTTACGTGTCTACATCTACTGTAAAATAGAGCAAAATCCTATTTCTATAGTAAGAAAGCAATAGATAATATCTAAAATAGGAACATTTTAAAATGACAGAATAAACATCTTGTTTAGAGATATGGAGAGAAATACAAGAAGAAAGAGATAAGAGGGTGTAAGTGGTGGTCTGTGGGGACTGTGGCTTGAGATTCGAGGATAGAGCAAGGGATTGCTGAACCTTATTATAAGCCTTGTAGTTCTAATTTATTTTAAATGTATGCACTTATATTACTTTAAAAAATCAATTCTCCCCAAAGTCTATCTATAAATTAAATGCAATTCCATGCAAAATACCGTCAGGATTTTTTTTTTTTTTTTGAGAAATTGGACAAACTCACTCTTCTCAGAGTAACTAAATTTATTTTGGAAACAGAACAACAAGGGGGAACTAGCTCAATCAAGTTTTATGCTATAATATAAAGCCATAGTCATTAAGTCAGGATGGTGATGCTGCGAGATTAGATACATGAACCACAGGAACAGAACAGAGCTCAGAAATAGACCCATAGATCTATGGGAATTTGATATCAGATGATGATGACACCACGAGTCAATATGGAAAGGACAAATTATTCAGTAGATGATATCAGAGGAACTATCTCACTATTTGGAGAAAAATAAAATATGATTCCTATCACCTGCTATACACTAATCTACACTCCAGAAGAATTAAATATCTATATGGGAAAGACAAGAGACCATGGGGGGAGAGAGGAAGAGAAGGAAATGAACTAGAAAAATGGGCAAATACTGTCAGTGGGTAATTCCCAGAGGGGAGATGTAGGTGACGCACAAAAGTAAGAAGCAATGCTCAAATTCACTGGTAATCAATGAAAGGCAAATTAAAGCAATGAGATATCATTTTATATTCACCAGAGGGACAAAGCCAAAGTTAGAAAATAGCAGATGATTAGGAGAATCAGAGCAATGAAAATCCTTTTGTCATGCTGGGAGTGCCAACTGGTACAGATGTTCTGAAAAGAAATCTGGCAGAACTGGGGATGCTGGGGATGCAAAAACTCAACAACCAGCATCCCAACCTGGAGGATGTGCTCCAGAGAGATTTCAAGTCCATAAAGAACCATGTTCAAAGATGTTCACTGAAGCTATGTTGTGAAAATGAGGCACTGGGGTCATCCGTGTGCCATCACTTTTGGAATATTTGGGTGCATCCGTGCAGTGCTGTTCAGCAAGAGGATCTATGAGTTAGATGTACATGCAGCAGCGTGTGTTGAGTACCGAAACAAAGGAAACACAAAAAGATCCTTAGACCAATACAATCATGTGAATTTAAGACGCGTGACAGAGCAGCAGTATGTGCTTTATAAGAATATATACATATCCAAGGGCGCATTTCAAACATGTAACACCGGGTGTTTCTGTGGGAGGGGATGGAGGTTGTATAACCAAGGATAAGGGAGAGGTTAAAATAAGAAAGGGCCTTACTTACAGGACCATGTTCGCTCTGAACTGAGGAATCTAATGAACTCAACTCAGCATGCAAGATATCCCCCAGCCCCCAACATTTTCAGCAGAAATCTCAGTGGAAAGTCTTGAGGATTTTGCAACATAATTCTAAAGCTTCACTGGAAGGCAAAATAATGAAGAAAAGTTAAGAAAACTTTGAAAAAGAAGACCATCTAAGAATGACTTGGCCTCCCAGATAATAGAATGTATAAATAATGCAACAGTCACTAGAACAGTATGTTACTGGCACAGGATTAGACAGAACAATCAATAGAAAAGAAAGGGCAGAAATTGACCCAAGAACTTTACAAAAACTACTAGATGGTAAGAGTGGCATTTCAATCAGTGAGGGAAATGCTGGATTTAACAGCAAATGACTAATGATTCTAGGAGGAAATGAGAAAATATACATAGGGTTTGAATGCCATTTTTGCCACTGATTAGCTGTGTAATTGTAGGCAAGATATTTAACTTCCTTAAGCCTCATTTCTCCCATATTTAAAAATGAGGTAATAAAAGTGACAACCTCATATGATTATGAGGATTAAAAGAGATAATGGGTGTTAAAAAATAAAAACATGGTGCCTATCACACAAAACATGCCTCTTAAATATTAGCTATTATTATATCCACTCTATCCCACATGCAAAGTAATGTACAAAATGACACCATAAACGTTCCAGGAAGAAAATAAATGAGTATTATTATAATCTTGGGGAGCAGAGGGACTCTCTAAATATGACCCTAAGGGTGGGAAACACGAAGGAAAAGATAACAGTTCTGACTACAAAAAAAAAAACAACAAAAACTTTTTTATGCCAAATCCCACCGCCATGTTAAAGTACAAATGGCAAACTGGGGGAAATAGTTGCAATACATATAATAGACTAATGGTTAATAGACTTACTAATCAACAAGGGAAAAATGGGAAGAGCAACAGAAAAATACACTAAGAACATTAAAATTAAACAAGCGGAAAGAGATTACAAATACAGAAACAGAGGGGGAAATGTTCAGTCTTCCTAATAAAAAAGCAAATTAAAGTGGAATCTCATTTTTCATATATCAAATTAACAGAGTAGATTTTTATGATAATATTCACTTCTACTAACTAGAAAATGTAAGGCACTAAAGCTGATAAGCCAAATAAGGAACACCTTATCTGAAGGGAGTAAACCCACCAGCAGGTCAGCTATTTGTGGTTTATGTGGCCAGGTTGGAAAAGATGAGCTTGACCTAACAGTCCTGTCTCAGGAAATAACTTAGAAGGAAACTGTTAATCCAAGACAGTCAGTTTAATGGAAAGGCCAGGTAAAATCAAAGATGGTGTAGCATGTTTGTGGGCACATGCAATCCAGAGTTGGGAAGAAATTAGACCAGGGGAAGACAGTTCCAAGGGAGCTAGAAGGCTGAGCAGGTATACCTACAGAAACAGATAAACCATCACAGAGGGGTTCAGAGGATCACTGGTCCCAAAATGAATGGCTCCGGCCCTCCCTCAAGGCTCCTGGCTCTTTTGTGCTTTTCTCCGAGTTATTTTTTACACTAAACTTTCATCTGCTATGGCTGCTAAGTCGCTTCAGTCATGTCCAACTCTGTGCGACCCCACAGACAGCAGCCCACCAGGCTCCCCCATCCCTGGGATTCTCCAGGCAAGAACACTGGAGTGGGTTGCCATTTCCTTCTCCAATGCATGAAAGTGAAAAGTGAAGTCGCCCAGTCGTGTCTGACTCTTAGCGACCCCATGGACTGCAGCCTACCAGGCTCCTCCATCCATGGGACTTTCCAGGCAAGAGTACCGGAGTGGGTTGCCATTGCCTTCTCCTAGCTTTAGCTATTTCTTCTCCTTACAACTGAAGGAGCTTTGACTAGAACACAACACTGGTGAGAGAGAGGCAAAATGGTTGCTTTTATCTGTGTGGAGTTCAATGTCAGACATCTTAAAAAAAAACAGATCTATGGGACTTCCCTGGTGGTCCAGCGGTTATTAAGACTTCACCTTCCAATGCAGGGGGTGCAGGTTTGATCCCTGGTCGGGGAGCTAAGATCTCACATGCCTCATGGCCCAAAAAACCAAACCATAAAAACAAGAACAATATTGTAACAAATTCAATAAAGACTTTAAAAATGGTCCACATCAAAAGAAAAAAATCTTCAAAAACAGATCTAGTAATTCCACATCTTTCTCTTGACCCTCAGTATAAGATGCTAGAAATGGATGGACTGTAACAATTTTTTTAAATGCAGATATAATCAATATATAATATTATGTAAGTTTAAGGTGTATGACAGGTTGATTTCATACATTTACATTGCAATACAATTGCCATTGTTAGCTAACACCTCTATTGTATCACATAATTATCCTTTCTTCTAGTGACTAGTGACAGGAACAGTTAAGATCTAGTCTGTTAGAAAGTTTAAACTTATAGTATAATTTTGTCATTTATATTCCCTATACTATAAGTCTCCAGGACTAATTTGTTTACTAGTTACAAGTATATACCTTTAAACAACATCTCTGCCATTCTCCCACCTCCCAGCCTTTGGTAACTATCATTACATTCTCTGCTTTTTCGAGTTTGTTTTTTTAAGATTCTGCATATAAGGGATATCATACAGTATTTACCTTTCACCATCTGACTTACCTCACTTAGCATAATGTCCTCAAGGTCTATTACTGCTTCACAAATGACAGGGTTTCCCTTTTTCTCATGGCTGCAAAAACAAAATAACACACGCACACACACATATATCTTCTTTATCCATTCATTCGTTGATGGACACTCATTTCTCTCTCTTGGTTACTGTGAATAACACAGCAATAAATGTGAGAGTGCAGATCTCTTTTCTATAGCTTTTTAAATTTCCTTTGGATATATACCCAAAAATGGGATTTCCGGATCAGATGGTAGTTCTATTTTTCATTTTTTGAAACATAACATTTTATTGAGGGTTCATGATATGTACTAAGTGCTTTACTTATATCATTTTATTCTTCACTTCAACCTGAGATTTAAAAATTCCTATGCTTATTTCACAGATGAACATACTGAGTTATGCAACATCCACCTGCTCCCCCGTGTTTCCCAGTCCCTTGCAGTTGGGTGGGACCAGAGGTGCTGGTAGAATAGAGCCTGGGCATGGTGCCCCAGCTTCCCTCTCCCCTTATGTAGTGCCCAAAAGGTCAGTGTCCAGATGGGGCAGTGGATTCAGCATCGGCTGGGTGCTTTGAGCAGAGTCCCTTACTTCCCCCACCGACCAACATTACATGTCAGATAAACACTAAAAATAAGAAATAAATCTTCTGTTATGCTACCAAGATTTCAGTGTTTGTTTTGTTGGGTTTTAATTGCAAAATGACCTGAGCCCTTTCACATATACAAGAGTCTGAGTAACTTACCTAACAGGACACAGCTGGTACAGCAGAGTTAGGATTCACACCCAAGTCCACCTGTGTTCTTTTTTAAATGTGGCAAAATGCGCTAACATAGCTTTCCAGGCGTTGCTGGTGGTAAAGAGCCTGTCTGCAGGAGACGTAAGCGACACGAGTTTCGGCATGTGGGCTCTGGCGCACAGGCTCAATAGTTGTGTCGCATGGGCTTTGTTGCTCCGTGGCAAGTGGGATCCTCATGGATCAGGGATCAAACCCTCTGTCTCCTGCATTGGCAGGCAGATTCTTATCCACTGTACCACCAGAGAAATCCAGAAGCAATTTTTGTTTTAATGTATAATTTTAAGTGGCATTAAGTACATGTACAGTATTGTACAACCATCCCCACTTCTCATTTCCAGAACCTCTTTTATCATTCCGAAGAGAAACTCTGTACCCAATAAATAAGAATTCTCCATTCCTCTCTCCTTTGGCCTCTGGTGACTGTATTCTATCTCCTGTCTCTATGAATTTTCCTTTTCTAGGTGCCTCTTACAAGTAGAATCATACAATACTTGTCTTCTGCACTCTCATATTTATTGCTGCATTATTCACAATAACCAAGAGAGAGAAACAAGTGTCCATCGACAAATGAATGGATAAAGATATATGTGTCTGTGTGTAATTTTTTTTTGGCCATATGATCTTAGATCCCTGACCAAGGATCGAACCTGGGCCCCATGTTGTGGAAGCATGGAGTCAACTATTGAACTGCCACAGAAGTCCCTCTGGTATGTATTTTTTCTCTTCATATAGCATAATGTTTTCAAGGTTCATCCACATTGTGGCATGAATCAGAATTTCATTCCTTTTTAATAGTTGAATAATATTCCATCATTTGTATATGCAACATATTGTTTGTCTATTCATCTCTTGATGGACATCTGGGCTGTTTCCACTTTTTTATTGTAAATCATGTGGCTGTGTTTGTTTTAGTCCCAGCTTTCATTTCTTTTGGGTATATATTTAGGAATGAAATTGCTAGATCACATGCTAACTTTGCTTTTTGAGGAACTGACAAACTGTGTTCTTTTTTTAAAAAGTCAGGTTCAATAAGGAATATTGAAGACAAAGTAAAATTCACTTTTTAGGTGTACAGTTCTACGAGCTGTGTCCAACACACACGGTCATGTAACTACCTCCACAATCAAGATAGAGCAACATGTTTTATCACCTCAAAAGTCCCCTTGTGCACCTTTGCAGTCTACCCCAAACCCTTACCCCTAGACCTTGGCAACTGATAGGCTATAGTTATGAGTTTTTCAGACTGTCATACGAATGGAATCATTGGAGCCTGGCTTCTTTGAGTCACACAATTTATTCAAAATTCATCCATCTATGTCAGTGTATCAAGCATTTGCTCCTTTTTATTACTGAATAGTATTCCATCAACAGAGTATACATGCATTTATCCATTCACCAATTGGTGGACACTTGTTCTGTTTTCAGTTTGGGGCAATTATGAGTAGGCATTTGCATATAGGTCTTTGTGCAGACCTGTGTTTTTATTTCTCCAGGTAAATACATAGCAGTGCAACTTCTTGGTTGCATGGTAAATGTATGTTTAACTACTTTAAATTGTTTATCTGTTTTTCACAGATGCTGTACCATTTATGCATTGCTACCAGCATGCATGGTTTAAGTTGTTTTGTATCTTCTATAACATTGTCAACTTTATTCCAGCTATTCTAATAGGTGTGTGGTATGGTATCTCATTATGGTTTTAATTTTCATAACCTTAATGGCTAATGATATTGAACTTTCCCCCATATGCTTACTTACCATCTTTTCCTCTCCTATGGTAAATTACTTGACCATTTAAAAAATGGGCTGTTTTCATCTTATTGAGTGTGAGAGTTCTTTCTATGACCTGAATAAAATCTTTTTTTTCTAATATAAATCTTTTATCAGATGTTTTGCAAATATTTTCTTCCAGTCTGAACCTTGCATTTTCATTTTCTTAACAGTGACTCTTTAAGAGCAGAGGTTTTCATTTTAGTGAGTCTAATTTATCAATTTTTTTCTTTCATGGTTTGTCCTTTTTATCTGTGAAAATTTTACCCCACTTTAAGTCACAAATGGGCTTCCCTGGTAGCTCAGCAATAAAGAATCTGCATGCCAATGCAGGAGACAAGGGTTCCATCCCTGATCTGAGAAGATCCCGTGGAGATGGAAATGGCAACCCACTCCAGTATCCTTGCTTGGGAAATCCCATGGACTGTAGCCCAGAGGAGCCTGGTAGGCTACAGTCCATGGGGTCACAAAGAGTAAGATATGACCTATCGACTGAACAATAACAACAAACTTACAAACATTTTCTCCTCTATTTTTATTCTAGAAGGTTAGCTTTATATTTATGTTTGGGTCTATGATTCATTTCATTTTTGTGTATAGCTCAAGGTACAGATCAAGGTTCTTCTTGCCTTGCTGCTGTTCAGTCGCTCAGTCTTTTTCGCATACTCATGTCCAGGTTTTCCAGCACGATTTGTTGAATGGTGCTGGAAATCAAGAACCACCCTCTTCTTAACTGCCATATTATATTGTATATAAGAGCTCTTTCCCTCATTTGTACCAACATGTAGTGATACTTGGAGTTATACATGACATAGTTGCACTATTAGTTTTAATAGTTTACAAAGTACTTTTGTTTATATAATCTCTTTGACCCACAGTCAACCCTGAAAAGTAGAAATAAAGATGTTATTACTCCTGTTTTACAGATAAAGAGACTCAGAGAAGTTAAGCATTCAGCTAAGATGACAAAGCTTTCAGTGCTATTTTCAATACATTATTGACCTTCGGTAAACACTGAGCTGCCTTTTCCAGGATCCAGGTTAGTTTCATAAATCTGCCTGGTACTCAGGAGCACAGGAAGCAAAAGTCTATACCCACTACTTCATTTTGAGCTCACTGGTCCTTGAAAAATGGAAAGACTAAGCAATTTGGTGCAGCTGAGATCCAGGAGGACTGCCATTTGGATTTCCCATGGGAAGTGGTCCTGTGTCTCAACCCAGCCTTGTGAACTGGCCATGGTCATGCAAACTTCACTGTATGAAAATGTAATTAGAGATATTTTTTAAAAGTATATTGCTGAGCTTCAACAAGAAAAAACATCTGTCACTAAATAATTCAATAGCAAAGCAATAAAATGATTTGGCTCATGTCTTCGGTCATTTCTTCTGTCCTCTAGCCACTCCTTTTCCCCTGGGGAGCACATCCACAGAACACATCATCAGATAGGGCCCTTAGGAGCCATTTTGCTTCCACCTGACTCTGCCTCCCCGGCCAGGGCTGTTTGTACCAGAGGGGGACAGGTCACCCTTGTTGATGGTGAGACTGTTTCTCTGGGGAATTGAGGACTGGACTGAAACAGATCATCATTCTGTAGTTGGCTGGAATTTTAATATGTGGACTGGGAGCAATGCAGCAGCCTTATTAACCCACATGTTAAGTGGGCCGAAGGAGAAAGAAAAACAGATATGTAGAGAGAAAAGGAGTAAGGTTAGGGGAAAGGAGAGGTAGGAGCTCAAGATCGCTTTACTGTTCCTGGTTCCAGACCCTTCCAGTGGCCTCGCTTCCTACCTGTCTTTTGGTGCTGTGAAAGCACCCCTCTGTCCTTTAAAAATTGCCCTTTTTATCTGAAACTCAACTGTGTTTCTGTTACTTACAACCCAAGAGTTCTAACTATTACAGTGGAGGTAAATTTAATTACGAGAGAGTAGAAAGTCCTGGCCATGAACTGATTTATGGGGATTTAAAAAGAGAGCTGGAGACTTCCCAGGCAGTCCTGTGGTTGCTGCTGCTACTGTTGCTAAGTCGCTTCAGTTGTGTCCGATTCTATGCGACCCCATAGGCGGCAGCCCACCAGGCTCCCCCGTCCCTGGGATTCTCCAGGCAAGAACACTGGAGTGGGTTGCCATTTCCTTCTCCAATGCATGAAAGTGAAAAGTGAAAGTGAAGTCGCTCAGTCCTGTCTGACTCTTAGCAACCCCATAGACTGCAGCCTACCAGGCTCCTCCGTCCATGGGATTTTCCAGGCAAGAGTACTGGAGTGGGGTGCCATTGCCTTCTCCCAATCCAGCGGTTAGGACTGCATAATTCCAATGCAGGACTCTTGAGTTCAATCCCTGGCCAGGAAAATAAGATCCCTGCTGCCACATAGTATGGCCGAAAAATTAAAAAAAAATTTTTATTAAAAAAAATGAAAAGAGCTGACTTTTTGGGCAATGGGTGCTATAACTGGGAGACAAAAAAATCTTTCCCCTTTTGTTATTTATAAAATAAATTGCATGAAAGGATTAGGCCAGCTGAGTGAACAACAGCTTGTATAAGAAGAACAAGAGAGAGTACTACCCAGCTTAAACTAGCATTTGTTTCCAACTAGGAAGGAAGGAGGAGTAAAGGAGGAAACTGGAGTAGAAGGAAAGCCAGTGGAGGAAGTAAGGAAAGGTCTAACATGGTGTGGTGCCCAGAACATCTTTACACATTCACATTACGTTTGGAAACACCTCCACCTTTGGATGAAAAATGCTGGTCCACTGCCAAATTATATTTTGTAAATTAGATCCTCTCTGTGAAATGAGCCTTTTGACACATTTCCAGCCATTTCTCTGAAGCAGCCCTTGTGAGATCTTGATTCTCTCTTTACAAGCAGAATTAAAGACTGGGGCCTCGTGTTTCTTCCTTTGCCCAGAGTCTGAGTTTCTTGGCTGGGTTCCTGCTTTGGCCGTTAGCTGTGATGGACAGAATGAACGATGCACAGGGGCGGGTGGGGACAATGGGGCTGATTCACGGTTTGGGAAAACAGGGAGTTGTCACGGCGCAAACACTGGCCCTCCTTTTTGCCGGGGACGTTGCAATGTGGCGCTGAAAGCATCTTGTTTGGATTCTTCCAACCAGTGGATAAGCTTCTAAATGACAGGTGCAGTGTAGGGTCCCCAGGGTCCCCAGGGGCGCTTATAACAATCCGGAGATATGCTGGCAGAGTTTGTGTTCTTTGCAAACAAACAGAGACAGGTTATTTGAACAGCTGTTAATTTCATTAAGAAGCCTCATCTTCAGGTCCTAAAACAGGCATTTCTTTTGATGTCAGGATTATCTCTGAGTTTTATATTCGCATCCACTCTTGTTAACTTAGCTAGGACGTCAGGTGCTCAGCTCAGGCTTGGTGTTTTGGCTTGGGCTTCAAAATGAATTTACCTTTAGAGCAGATTAAATTTGACCAAAATTAATCTGATCGATAATACAGCACTATTTATATGTTTATTGACATCATATTGTACATGTTGTTTGGTGGTCTTTTTTGAGCACTATAACATGAAAATATTAATTTGTCAACAGATTTTAATCTCCAATATCACTTCTCACAGGTGTGTTGTGGGTGACTATTATCAATGAACCATCATTTCTTGTCCTTTGTTGTTGGACATTCAGGTTGTTTTCAACTTTTCATAGCTATAAACCATGCGTCAGTAAAAATTATTGCATCTAAACCTTTATACATTTCCTTATTTCCCAAGGGGAAAAATCCCGGATTTTGATTACTGGGTCAGAAGAGATGCATATATTTAATATTTTTCACTCATGCAGAGAAATTGCCCTCCAGAGTACAATTCATACTTCCTCCAGGTATGAAGTACTTTCTTTCACAAACAGGCTCTCTAGTCTAAACTTTATCTAGCTTATTTTCTTGCTTTTTTCTAGGAAAATGATCATATAATATACACATAATGACTTTAGGGGGGATTTAATTTACCAGGTGGGTAAAAGTGCCAAGAATTATAATATGTTATTGTTGGTGAAAATATGGATAAGTGGGTGTGCTCAGGACTGTAAGTATTTTGAAGGATAATTTGAGAGTATCTGTAAAAATTTTCTAATTGCATATCCTTTGGCTTAGCAATTTCAATTCTAAAAGACTATCCTTCATAAGTGAATAAAGATAGTTGCATAAAGTTATTCATTGAAGCATTTTTAACAGCAAAAAATATTTAAACAACTTAAAATTTATCAGTAAGGTATGAATTAAATTATAGTACATTTATGCTATGAAATACTGTGAAGCCATTAAAGAGACGAAGATAAATCTCTAGTACCAACCTGGAAGTCTGTGCACTTAGTCCCTCAGTCGTGTCCGACTCTGCGACCCCATGGACTGGGGGCCTACCAGGCTTCTCTGTCCATGGGGATTCTCCAGGCAAGAATACTGGAGTGAGCTGTGATGCCCTTCTCCAGGGGATCTTCCCGACCAGGAAGATCTTCCCGTCCACGCTATTTTGTTAACTTTAAAAAATATTTTGCAAGATAATAATATATTACCCCAATTTTATTTTTCAAAATCCAAGTATAAATCTCAGAAATATATATACAAAAAAATTTATTGAAGGTGATTACCTCTGAGTAATAGAATTCACAGCATAATGAGAAATGTTTACTTTTAATCTTGTATGTTGTTTAAATGTTTTAATAAGCATTTATTCTTCTATAAAGGCGGAAAATTAATTTATCTCCTCTTTCTTGATTTTTATACATTTTTCTTTTTATATCTTGTTGAATTAGCTTAGAATTTTAAGAATAATTGTAACTAAGAGTAGTAACAAATGACATCCTTGTCTTGTTCTTGGCTTTAATAGTAATATCTTAAATATTTTTCAATTAATATTGGTGATTGTTTTCTGGACATTCTTTATGATGTCTAAGAAATACCTACTATTCTTATTCAGTTGGAGATTTTTATTGTGCTTGTTGAATTTTATTAAAAGCTTTTTTGTCACCCATCAATATGATCATACAGTTTTTATTTTTAGTTCAATTAGTGTGATGAATTGTTTTAATACATTTTCAAATGTCAAACAAATCTAACATCCCTAGAGTAAATCATTCTTGGTCATAGTGTTATTGTTTTAATGTGCTTTCTAGATTTGATATGCTAATATTTTTATTATGGTAAAAACCATAATAAAACAAAAACATAAAAAAAAAAAAAAACCAACAAGGGGCTTCCCAGGTGGCTCAGTGCTAAAGAATCCAGCTGTCAACACATGAGATTCAGGAGACATGGGTTCAATCCCTGGGTCGGGAAGATCCCCTGGATGAGGAAATGGCAACCCACTCCAGTATTCTGGCCTGGGAAATCCTATGGACAGAGGAGCTTGGTGGTCTACAATCCATGGGTTCACAAAGAGTCAGACAGGACTAAGTGACTGAGCATCCACACATGGAAGTTCTATTTTTAATTTTTTGAGGCATCACTGCAGAATTTTCTATAGTGGCTGCACCATGCAATCCCACCGACATGCACAGTTTCCAAGTCCCAATTTCTCCACAGCCTTGCCAACGCTTATTATTTCTTTCTTTTTTTTTTGATAGCATCCATCCAAACAGCTGTGAGATGATATCTCATTGTGGTTTTGATTTGCATTTCTCTGATGATTAGTGATGTTGCCCATTTTTTCATATGCTTCTTGGCCATTTATACATAACTTTTGGAGAATGTCTATGCAAGTCCTTTGTCCATTATTTTTAAAAGATAAGGACCATCTTCTTAAAGTCTTTTATTGAATTTATAGCATTGCTTCTGTTTTATGCTTTGTTTTTTTGGCTACAAGGCACAGGGGATCTTAGCTCCCTACCCAGAGATCAAACCCTCACCTCCTGCAGTGTTAACCACTGGGCAGCCAGGGGAGTCCTCCTTTGTTCATTTTTAACTCAGGTAATTTGATTTTGCATTGCTGAGTTATAGGAGTTCTTTATATATTTTAGGTATTAACCCTTTTTTTTAAACATTATATTTGATTGTTTTATTTTTTTAATATAAATTTATTTATTTTAATTGGAGGTTAATTACTTTACAATATTGTATTGGTTTTGCCAAACATCAACATGAATCCGCCACAGATATACACGTGTCCTCCATCCTGAACCCCCCTCCCTCCTCCCTCCCCATACCATCCCTCTGGGTTGTCTCAGTGCACCAGCCCCAAGTATCCAGTATCATGCATCGAACCTGGACGGGCGATTCGTTTCATATATGATATTATACATGTTTCAATGCCATTCTCCCAAATCATCCCACCCTCTCCCTCTCCCACAGAGTCCAAAAGACTGTTCTATACATCTGTGTCTCTTTATGATTTGTAAATATTTCCTCCCATTTCACAGGTTAACTTTTCACTATATAATTACTATTCACTATATACATAACTATATCTCTATAAAATATTGGCCTATATTTTTTCAGTGTTATTTCTGACAAGCTTATTTGCTATTGTACTTATACTAACATCATTGATATCTTTCCTTATTCTCATTTGCAATTCTTTTAATTGCAAGTCAAATTCAAACTAATTTAAGAGGAAAAATTATGGGAGGGGGTAGTGATTTACTTGCCAACACTTGTATATCACACTTCTAAATCTTTAAAAGAGAAGGGATGGATTTGACCTCAGTCATGACTGGACCCAGAATGTAGAGTCCATCAGGTTCTTTCTTCTCTTTATTTCTGGTCTATGTCAGTTTTCCTGTGTGGGACTCCTTTTCTCCCATTGGCATTTGTCATAGACAGGAGCCAGAGGCAGCTCTGGCCCCAGTCAGCACAGAGAACACAAGGATACGTTCTCCTTGTAATAAAATTCAGATAACATAGAAGCTCAGAAGTAATCAGTGTAAATTTCCTTTCCATACCAGCTGAACTGCACAAATTCAGGGAGTGCCATTTCTTCATAGTTTATGTGAAAGGCTATGCACTCCCCAGAGAAAAGTGTGTATTTGTATTCCAAAGGGATCATCCCATTTTTGCCTGTTCAAAGAGCCGTCTATAATGGATATAGTCTCTTGGGTTGTCAGACAAAGGATGGGTATGTTCACGACCCCAAGCTCAGCCAGTCAAAAATCTCTTTCCCTATAATTTGAACATTGATTTGGAAAATGAAAATACCTACTGGAGTGTGTTCATTCCAAAAGCTGTAACATGAGGAACCTACCGCATTGGTTGTTTCTCAACAGTTCCCTTGGGCAGCACAATTTCTGTTTTTCTGAGACCCAATTCCTAACATTTTCTTTAAGTCTCTGGGGGAACCCTGATTACTCAATAAACTCATTCTATTGTTGTTTTCTTAAATTAGCCAATCTGTTTGTGTTGTTAGCCAGCAAAGAAGCCTGACACATAGAACTGTATATTTATATACAATGTTTTTGTTTTGCCATAAATGGGATTATACTACATATATTGTTCTGCAATTTAATTTTTTTCACTTACTTACATGTCTTGGAGATTTCTCAATGTCAATACTTCTATTGACCTACCTCATTCTTCTAGATCTCTTTCTTGGGGTATGTGTCTGTGTGTCTGTGTATGTATTTAAAAACTAGTATTACTCTACACATATGGTTTGTTATCTGCTTTTTAAATTTAAAAAACTATCCTAATCATATTTCTATGCTCATGTATGGGTGTAAGTTATGAGTTTTAATGGATGACTACTATGTCATTGCCTGGATATAAATTAATCTATTTACCACTTCCTTAATGGTGGCTGGGTTGTTTATACTTTTTTTGTTATTATAAAAAAAGCAACAACGAATATCCTGGAATAGACACATAGTTGTGCATTTATCCCATTTTTCCTTTAGGATAAATGCCCAGAATTAGCCCTGCTCATTTACAGTTGTATACATTAAATTTTTAAAAATGATTAATTTTTAATATGTATATATACGCCCATGGTAAAAAGTTCAAACTAAACAAACTATTTAGAGTATCAAGAGAATTAATACTAGGATGCAACATTGGTTTAACATTAAAAAAATGTAATTCATCTTAGTAAAATAAAGGAGAAAATGATATGATTATC
This sequence comes from Oryx dammah, assembly GCF_014754425.2. NCBI lineage: Eukaryota > Metazoa > Chordata > Mammalia > Artiodactyla > Bovidae > Oryx > Oryx dammah. The sequence goes on along the minus strand of NW_024070192.1, from coordinate 38,613,573 downwards.
TCAATAGATGCCCCCAAAAAGCATTAACAAAATTCAAAACTATACACTAATGATTTTTAAAAACCTCAGCAAATTAGAAATGGAAGGGAGTTTTTTAATCTGATAGAGCATCTGAACCAAACTTCAGCTGACATGGTACTTAATAGTGGACCATTTTCCACTAATAGTGGAAACAAGCCATAATGATTAGACAGAAGTAAAACTGTTATTATTTGCAGATGACATGATTGTGCATGTTGAAAACACTATGGAATCTACCCAAAAAAAGCCCTACTAGAACTAATAAATGAATTAGCAAGATTACTAAACACAAGATCAATATATACAAATCAGTTGCATTTCTGTATACTTACAGAGGAACTGTTCTACAATTAAGCAATTGTAAAACAAAACAATATTTACAATAGCATTAAAAAACATCATATGGGGACTTCTCTGGTGGTCTAGTGGTTAAGACTGTGCTCTCAATGCAGGGGGTGTAGGTTTGATTCCTGGTCAGGGAACTTGCATCCTGCATGCAGCCTCCCAAAACAAAGCAAACAAACAAACAAAAAAACACGATATGGAGAAATAAATCTAATGAATCTGATGAAAGATATGTAATTTTCTCTAACTGAAAACTACTGAGAGAAGTTGAAGAAGACAAATAAATAGAGATATACACCATTTTTTATAGGTTGGAAGACTAATATTAAGATATCCGTTCTTCCAAATTTTGTATATATTTTGATGCAATTCCAACCAAAATCTCATCTAAGATTTCGTTAATTTTTAAAATATTATTTATTTATTTACTTATTTATTTGACTGCACTAGGTGTTAGTTGTGGCATGTAAAATCTTTAGTTGGAGCATGGAGGACCTTTTTAGTTGTAGCATGTGGGACTGAATCCAGCACTGGACCACCAGGGAAGTCCCCAGTTATATAACATTCTTTAAACTGACACTTAAGGGAAGTAGCTATGACTATAAAAGAGCAACATGGAGGGTCCTCTTATTGATGGAAATGTATCAATGTCAATATTCTAGTTGTGATATTATACTATAGTTTTGCAAGATGTTACCACTGGAGTAAGGGGTAGTGGTGTAAGGGATCTCTCTATTATGTCTTATAACTATGTGTCAATCCACAATCATTTCAAAATAAAAAGTTTAATAAAATATTTAAAAATAAGGAAGGATTGTTCTATCCAAAATGCCAAGAGTGAGAAACACTAAATGACAGGCAATTTAGCAACCACTGAAAGATGGTGCTTTTGTAGCACAGGGAACTCTACTCAATACCTATTCTTTGGAGGGAATGATGCTAAAGCTGAAACTCCAGTACTTTGGCCACCTCGTGCGAAGAGTTGACTCATTGGAAAAGACCCTGATGCTGGGAGGGATTGGGGGCAGGAGGAGAAGGGGACGACAGAGGGTGAGATGGCTGGATGGCACCAGTGACTCGATGGACGTGAGTCTGAGTGAACTCCGGGAGTTGGTGATGGACAGGGAGGCCTGGTGTGCTGCGATTCATGGGGTCGCAAAGAGTCGGACACGACTGAGCGACTAAGCTGAACTGACTGATATGGGAGAAGAATCTAAGAAGGAGTGGCTATATGTATATGTATGACAGTCACTCTGCTCTATAGCAGAATCTAAACATTGTAAATCAACTATGTGTATGTGCTCAGTTGCTTAGTCATGTCCCACTCTTTATGACACTTGGGACTGTAACCCACCAGGCTGCTCTGTCTGTGGGATTTTTCAGGCAAAAAAACTGGAGTGGGTTGCTAATTCCTCTTCAGGGGATCTTCCCTACCCAGGGATTGAACCTGCATCTCTTATGTTTCCTGCACTGCAGGCAGATTCTTTACTGGCTGAGTTGTCAGGGAAATCAACCATACTCCAATAAAAATTAATTTTGAAAAGACTGTGTTTTAAAGACTGCTTAATGACATGGGAAAATGTTGATTTTTTAACCTTCAATTAAAAACGATTAAGATTCAAAACTTCACTTACACCAATTTTGTAAAAAATATGACTTACATTTCTGCAAAAAAAATGGAAAGGTGAATATGATTTTTTCACTGTGGTTATATCTGAATTGTGGGATTACTTGTGACTTTCTCTTTACATGCTTTCTGAACTTTCCATTTTCTTTTTGTTATGGCATAAATCATAAAGAAATGAAATAAATAAACATATATCTAATGACACAGAAAAAGGTAGACTCACAAATAAACGTGGAGGTTTGTGGGACAAATGGACCTTCTGTTCTATATGAATTACTATCTCATCTGTGAGAGTGCTCCCATTAACCTCTCTGCAGTCTTAGAATATGCACAGGTGTTTAAAACAATCTCCAATTCATAAGGAAGAAGTTTGGAACAAAATTTTGCATACTTTTAAATATACATGTGTCAAAAGTGATTATACAGAAAAGAATATTATCTTTATCTAAGGACTGTGCACTGTGGTCCAGGAAAAAATAGAAAGTTCTGGATACGTAGCTGCAATCTGTTCACTTTAAAGAAAGATTGAGTAAATGTACTAAAATTTTTTTAAGTGAAGAAATACAGAATTCCCTGGCAGTCCAGTGGTTAAGACTCATTATTTTCCCTGCCATGGGCTGGGGGTCAGGGGTTAAGTTCCCCACTCAGGGAACTAAGATCCCACAAGCCGTGCAGCACAGCCAAAAAAAATAAAATAAAATGAAGAATCTTGTATGAGTTTTGAATGCTGTCACAGATGCACAGTGAGATGACAGACATTTCGTCCTGTTGGCATAGTATGTCAGAGGGGGTGTCAGTTTGTGCCCCTAAACTCCTATTTCAAACAGGGAAATTCTGTTTTAGTTTACATGTATATGCGCATTCTGTACCATATTTTGTTTGAGAAAAAGAAAGCATAAGATCATGATGTAGGGTCTGTTTTGATGTAACTTAGCATTAGTGGTTTTTCCTGGACCATCATTTAGAGACCTGGAACTCAGTTCTGCCTTTCTCTGCCCTGTCAATAGGGGAAGAAGGGACAGTAGGAAGAGCAGCTGGGAGGAGGAAAGAGGACACCACTGAAGAGAGAAAAGCTCTGTCTGGAAGATGAAGGTTATTGGTTTATGGTCGGTGTGTGCTTGTTCGCTCAGTCGTGTCAGACTCTTTGCGACCCCATAGACTGTAGCCAGCCAGGCTCCTCTGTCCATGGGAGTCTTCACACAAGAATAGTGGGGTGGGTAGCCATTCCCTTCTCCAGGATACCTTCCCTACCCAGGGACTGAACCCAGATCTGCGTTGCAGGAGGATTCTTTACCATCTGAGCCACCTGGGAAGGCCCTTATGGACTTCACAAAGACAACTATAAGCATCCCATTAGCAAACTAGTGATCAAAATACTTGAAATCTTCCAGTCCATACATTTCTACCTTCTTCCCTCTCCAACCCTTCACCCTCCTCCTATCCCGCTCTCACATGCCCAGACACTCCTTTTCATCTACTCTGGAAACACTTGTTTCCAGAACTTGCTTGCCTTCCACACTTATAACTCCATGCCTTTGCTTAAACCACTTTTTAGCCTAGGATTGTCTTTCCTTCAGACCTGTACTGTCCAGTATGATAGCCACGGGTCGCATGGACTACTATGCACTTGAAATGTGGTTAGTGTGGACTGAGATATGTTGTAAGCATAAAATACACACTGGAGGGACTTCCCTGGTGGTCCAGTGGTTAAGATTCTGTCTTCCAATGCAGGGGGTGTGGGTATGATCCCTGCTTGGGGAACTATGATCCCACACGCTTCATGGGCCAAAAAGCCAAAACATAAAACAGAAGCAATACTGTAATAAATTCAGTAATGACTTTAAAAGTGGTCCACATGAAAAAAATCTTTTAAAAAATATTCACTGGATATCAAAGAGTACAAAGAAAATACAGAAATTAATTTAACCTCCTTAAACTTTTTAAAATGTGGCCGTCACAAAATTTAAAATATATATATGGACATGTTACCTCAGTGTTTGTTAGCCCTAGTATTTTAATCAGAATTATACCAACTTCAGTGAATTTTTAGGGCAAATGTGTTTATTAGGATAGACTATTTAGTCAAATTAATTATCTGATCTATTCTCTACTTTGCAGAGTCAAACCATTTCCAATTTTTCTATTTTCACTTTTATTTTAATAAAATTATCTCCACTGGGGAAAAATTCTAGTAATTTTACAAAGGAAATTTGATTTACTTATCAGGGTTTTTCTTTCAGTCTCTTGTTTATCTTTTCCTATGAGTATCCTTTTGTGGCCATGATTTTCACTACATGCAATTCTCTTGGGTGCAGTTTTAGCCATCCTGGGTATCTGCTATACTATGCTTAGTCGCTCAGTTGTGTCTGACTCTTTGCGACCCCATGGATTGGGACCCACCAGGCTCCTCTATCCATGGGGATTCTCCAGGCAAGAATACTGGAGTGGATTGCCATGCCCTCCTCCAGGGAATCTTCCCAACCTAGGGACGGAACCCAGGTCTCCCGCATTGCAGGTGGATTCTTTACCATCCGAGCCACCAGGGAAGCCCATTCTGTGTATATGTCATGCAAATTATTTCTACTAGTAATATTCATTTTAACTGGATCAAGGACCACTCGTGAAAAAATAGTGGGAGATCGCAAATAATCCAGGATAGTTCTACTGTCAAAGATTGCTTGACGGCATTGCTTGCCCAATTTCTCCAGAACTTTTAATTACTCCATGCCTTTGGTGAGCAAAAATCATATGGCAGAGGGACTTCACTGGTGCTCCAGTGGCTAAGACTCCACGCTCCTAATTGACAGGGTCTGGGTTTGATACCTGGTCAGGGAACTAGATCCCAAATGCCACAACTAAGAGATCCCACATGCTGGATTGAAGATCCCATGCACCCAAATAAATAAAATAAGTATTGAAAGGGAAATAAATATTTTAAAAAACCAAAGGGCAGGGTCAAAATATCCTAAGAAGAGTTTTTTTTCTTTTAAAGATACAAACTAAACTGTCAATTCGTAAAATAATGTGATAAATGAGTAAAATAATGTGGTATTCAGAATGTGCTTCAAAATATGAAGGGGAAATGAGTGAGTGTATAAATGAAATAAGAACAATATTAGCCATAGTTTATAACTGTAGAGCCTGGTGACAACTATATGAGGGTTAATATACCATTATGTCTTTTATATATTTGAAAATTTACATATTAAAAAGGTAAGATAATATGTAAAAAGGTAAGGACTTTTTAAAGTCTTTAAGGTTAGAAGACATAATCAAAATGTGTTCTTTTTTTGGGTCCTTACTTTTATCAATAGCTTCTAAAATGAAATCCAAACTCCTTACTATGTTCTCAAGGCCCTGGCCTATCTAATTCCTACCTGTCTCTGTGATCTCTCTTGCTACTTTCTTCTCTGGACTCTTCAGGGAATAAAACATGAAGGGTGTCAACCTAAAAAGATGTACAACATGAGAGTTGTGAGTTAAGTTTTATTTGGGGCAAAATGAGGACTGCAGCCCGGGAGAGAGCACCTCAGATAGCTCTTAGGAACTGCTCCAAAGAGGTAGTGGGGGAAGGTCAATATAAAGTTTTGGCAAAGGGGGAGATCAGTTCAATCAAGTGCTTACTTTATAAGAGGTTTCTTCTAGTCATGAGGAGCTGATATCATCATGAAGAGATTTAGTGCTTTTCTAGATATGAGGACCATAAAGAAAGCTGAGCACCGAAGAACTAATGCTTTCGAACTGTGTTGCTGGAGAAGACTCTTGAGTCCCTTGGACAGCAAGGAGATCAAACCAGCCAATCCTAAAGGAAATCAACCCTAAATATTCATTGCAAGGACTGATACTGAAGCTGAAGCTCCAATACTATGGCCATCTGATACAAAAAGCCAGCTCATTGGAAAAGCCCCTGATGCTGGGAAAGACTGAGGGCAGGAGAAGGGAGTGACAGAGGATGACCTGGTTGGATGGTATCATTGATTCAGTGGGCATGAATCTGAGCCAACTCCAGGAGATAGTGAAGGACAGGGAAGCCTGGCGTGCTGCAATCCATGGGGTCTCAAAGAGTCAGACATGACTGAGCAACAAGGACAGATATGAGGAGCTGCAAGGATTGGGATCATGAAAGCAGTTCCTGGAAATCTAACTTTCTAAAGACCTGTTCTACTAGCTTCCTTGGAGCACAGAGTGCCTCACTCTCCACCCTGGACTCCCTTCCAGGCATGTTGAAGGTCAACAGCTTTTACAGCACAGGGTTCAATCTCCACAGAGGCAGATGGCAAATGCCCCTGGCAAGTGCCAGTTTGTAATTGACAAGGGCATGCCCTGGACCATTGCAGTCGAGGACTCTTTTCTCACCCTCGTTCCATTCCACCTGCCGGGACTTTCTTTAATTTCCTGGGACACAGCGATCATTTTCCTGTCTCAGGGTCTTTGTCTTTGTTCCTTAATCTAGAATGTTTTACCTACATAAGTCTCTCACTCATTCCTCTGACATATCTTACCACCCTTCCTCATGTGATCCTTTCTATTTTTCTCCATCCCAAATTTGTTTATTGCCTACATAGCTTTGTCATCCTTTTTTTTTTAACTTTAGGGTTCACTTAAAATTTTTTTTTTAAATTGGAGGATAATTGCCTTATAATGTATTGGTTTCTGTCATACAACAACAGGAATTAGTCATACATATACATATGTCCCCTCCCTCTTGAATGCCCCTCCCATCTCCCACTTCATCCTATCCCTCTAAGCTGTAAGAGGTCACCAGGTTGAGTTCCCTGTGTTGTACAGCAGATTTCCCCTGGCTACCTATTTTATTTTATTTATTTATCTTTTTTTGGCTACCTATTTTACATATGGCAATGTATATATTTTAATGCTACTCTCTCGATTCATCCCACCCTCTCCTTCCCACCGTGTCAAGTCTGTTCTCTATGTCTGCGTCTCTATTGCTGTCCTACAAATAGGTTCATCAGTACCATTTTTCTCCGTATTGTCACCTTTTTTCTGTCTTCTAAAGAAAGAAACTCTGTGAATTCAGGGATTCTGTTTGTTGTATCCAGTGCATATTTTCAGCATCCAGCACACGGTCTGGTACATAGAAGATACTCAGTTAAATATTTGTTGCATGAATGAATAAAAATTGTAGTCATTTTTAAATGTTTCCTTTACATCACCTCCTTCGTAAAGCTTTGAGTCCTCTAGGTGAAAATTAATTTTTACTTTACAAGGTATACAAACAAGCATAAAGGGTAAGAAAGTTTGCCTGGTCTACTGTGGTGACATCTAGAACGAATTTGATGCATTTTTTGTATTATGTTAGCACTTTAACAATTATTATATATGTGTGTATGTATCATATGTATACATATATGTATACATATGATTTCAGATTATGAAGTACTGTTTCTAAATATGTCTTCTATGTCCAGGCTGTGAGTTTCACCTCCTTTCAGTTCAGTTCAGTTGCTCAGTTGTGTTTGACTCTTTGCGACCCCATGAATCGCAGCATGCCAGGCCTCCCTGTCCATCACCATCTCCTGATCACTCAAACTCACGTCCATCGAGTCAGTGATGCCATCCAGCCATCTCATCCTCTGTCGTCCCCTTCTCCTCCTGCCCCCAATCCCTCCCAGCATGAGTCTTTTCCAATGAGTCAACTCTTCCCATGAGGTGGCCAAAGTACTGGAGTTTCAGCTTTAGCATCATTCCTTCCAATGAACATCCAGGACTGATCTCCTTTAGGATGGACTGGTTGGATCTCCTTGCAGTCCAAGGGACTCTCAAGAGTCTTCTCCAACACCACAGTTCAAAAGCATCAATTCTTTGGCACTCAGCTTTCTTCATAGTCCAACTCTCACATCCATACACGACCACTGGAAAAACCATAGCCATAGATGGACCTTTGTTGGCAAAGTAATGTCTCTGCTTTTGAATATGCTATCTAGGTTGGTCATAACTTTTCTTCCAAGGAGTAAGCGTCTTTTAATTTCATGGCTGCAATCACCATCTGCAGTGATTTGGGAGCCTCAAAAAATAAAGTCAGCCACTGTTTCCACTGTTTCTGTGGCCTCCCAATGTTCATGACACATGAGGGTGTCATGATGCTGAGATGAAGAATGATTGGTTTAGTTGGACTTGCCCTCACTGACATGTTCATGCTTTGGGGAAATGCAGGTACACAATTTTTTAGCCAAAATGAGTCTTGCCCAGTTGGGTCATGGTTTTCTTTCAAATGGGACACATATGCCTGACAGACACTGATACACGTAACCTGTATGCCTGAAAGCTACCCTCTCACAAATTGCTAATTGCTTTCTATCAAGAACATACATACAACAACGTACGCTTGCCCATAAACAGAGGACAGTTTCATTCTCAACATAATGTTTTAACATCTGTGCCCATTGTAAACAGATTTTTGCTCTGGAGCTACTTTTAGAAGACATTTTGTCCTCTCTCCAACAGTAATATTTTTAGAGTGCTTCTTCCAGTCCGCTTATTTGCAGAATTGTTTAAACTAACACTAATTTTACTGCAGCAACTGAAACAAATGTTTCCATTTTGAAAATGTCTACTGGAAAAATAAAGATTTGCAATTCAAATAAATGGGGAGATTGTTAGACTGTGGTAAGTAAAACGGATGTTTACACTTACTTTTTTTCAAGAAACATTATCCAAATTATTCATTATTAAATGTTTCCTAAATGGATGCAGTAGGTTCTGTAGAAGTCCTTCTTATGAATTATGATTAATAGCATAGATGGCCTAATTCTCCATTCTCAACAGACAAGTGTTTATTAAGATGAATCTATCACTTTAGAAACTGAAAAGAAAGTGCAGAGAACCAGAACACATCTCTCCATATTAAGTTAAGCACACAACACAGTTTTCAGAAAAATTATAATCCAGGGACAGTTTTTACGCATTCCTCCCAAGTGAGTCTATTGTGTTTTGAAGGATTGCTATAAAACTAAAACCTGATCTCAATTTAATACATAATTACATAATGTACATTTTAAAGTATTCTGATTACCTGAGTCTATGAGCTCAAAGTATTGGGGTTAGTGCTACCTATTTGTATTAAATCAGTGTTTATAAATGTGATTCTGATTTCTGGGCAATTTTGTTGGCTTTTAGATTATTCATTTAAGAAATAAAGAACTGATATACTCAGGTGATTAAATTTTAATACTGTGATGTCAAGTAATAACATACACTTTAAAAGGTAAAAGTGAACTTAAGATGGATTCTTAGAACAAGGGATGTTAATTTATTTCAACTTTATTGACTGTTACTGGATGTGGCACAGACCAAACTTTTGTGCCTCATTTTGTTGTCCTTTCCCAACCAGAGAATCCCAGAACTGTAAACCGGGAAAAGACATACCAGAGGCCATTTGATTTCCTTCCCTGCCTTCAGGAAAGGGAGAACCCAAACCTTCCAGGCAATTCATTCATATTTTTCTTGAACAATCTGCAGAGTTAAGACACTTAAAACCTTCTTAAAAGGAAACTTATTTTGCTATCAAGTAAAAGTAATTGTTACATGAGTTGCCTGTGACTCCCTACTAAAGCCACATACTATACACATGCAGCATTTCCTAATTCTCACAAAAGCTTTACAATTTACATGTCTATTTTACAGAGAAACGGGGCTAGACACAGTAATTTAACCAAGGCCACACTTCCTTTATGTTGCTGATCCAGGATACACATTCAGGTTCTGCCATTAACCCAGTAGTTTCTCAAAGGTAATGTATTTACCTGCAAAAGGAAAACAATAAAATCAATAAACACAAGCCTAAACCTATGTTTCAGGCAAAGAGTTTCCTTGGACAATATAAATTAGTGATGAGATGATCACACTAGGTAACTCTTAATAAAAAAGAATATTCCACATAGGATAATCTAGAACCTCAAATCTGGCCTCTTTTAAATCAAATGTTTGTGTGGAACACATTTGCCTATAAATCTCCAAGATTTCATCTGCCATCTATTTCATCCCCCCAAACAGTAAACACACACACACACACTCTACACGGGAGCGCGCGCGCTCAAGCCTTGTAGGGATAAAGTTCCAGGTGTTTCTTTGGGCATCAGTTTCGAGACTTCCAGAGTCGCAGATGTGTGTATGCCTGCGTGTGACTAAGGAAAAGAATAGCTGAATCACATCTGAAAGCGAATTTTCTCAAATTAAAAAATCTCTAACAACTAGGCATCCCAGCAGGCTTTTAACCTCAACAGCTCTTCTCCCCAGACTAACCCAATCTACTCCCCCTCCCTCTCCCCGGTCCGTGAGAAATAAACCCGAAGGCCGAAGGTAGAAGGGGCGATATCCTGGCCCGGGCTCCGCTTTCTGAAGCCCACTGGGGCCCGGAATCCACGGTGCCAGATGGTCCCTGCTGTTGGCCGGGGAAAACGGAGAGCTCTCCGTTCGCGAGCAAGAGCAGGGCGTGGAGGTGAAGACAGCCGGAGTTCACCAGGGGCCGCAGCAGTCAGACGAGGGTCTAGGAAAAGGTTACTGAGAGCCTTTGCACAGGTTGGAGAGGCGTGCTGAGCGAAAATAAGTACCTCTTGCGCACACTTGTTCCCCACCCCACCTCTCTACAACGCCAAGCAGCATCAGCCCGCCAGCCTGCTAAGCGGAAGGCAGCCCGGCTCAGGGCCGGGCCCTGGCCCGCGCATGCGCCGCAGCCCCTCCTCCGCTCCCGGCCCCCCCTCCCCTCCCTCTTCCCCGCGGCTCTGGGGCGGCGGCGGCGGCGGCGGCGCGGTGACGTCAGGGCGTTGGGGCAGCTCCTGTGACAGACGGAGCTGGAGCGGCGGGGCGGCGGCGGAGTCCAGCGGCCGAGATAGCGAGTGAGCGAGCGGACGAGCAGCGACCCCGGGGTCCAGGGAGCGAGAAGAAGAAGGAGGGGAGCGCTCGGGCGCGAGCTCAGAGCCATCGCGAGCGCCGGGCTTGGGCTCGAGCCCCGGAACGGCTGAGGAGCCCGCCCGCTCCCCTCCCCTCCCCCTCCCCGGGACCGGGCCCAGCGCGCCATCCTCCCCCTCCCTCCTTCCCTCCCTCCCTCCTTCCTCCCTTCCCTCTCCCTCTCCCCCTCCCCCGCCGGTGGATGGGAGTGAAGGACGGAAGAGGCCCTGCGGAGGCGGCGGTGCAGCGCTCCGGTAAGGCGGGCGAGGGTCTGCGCCCTCCCTTAAGTCTTCTCCACCGCGCTCGGGCGGCTGCGGGCCGGGCCCCGGCGGCCTGACGATGTGGCTGCGCCGGTCCCCTCCCTCCCATTCTCCCCTCCCCCTGCCGCCGCCTCCTCCTCCTTCTTCTTCTCTCCTCGCTCTCAAAATGGCGGCCGCGACGGCCGTTGAGTGAGAGACACGGGAGGAGGGGGGGACAGGCCGGGTAGGGCGCTGCCCTCGCTCCCCTCCTCCCTGGCCCGGGTTCTGGGGGTGCCAGGGCCGCCGCGGCTCCACCCGCGGCCTTCCCCGGGAAGGGATCGCCTTCCTCCCTTGGTGACTTAGCAAGAAAAGTATTCTTGGGTAGGAAGGGCGTGGAGAGCAGGTCGCTCTCAGATCTTGGGGAGAGGGTTCGGCTCTCCTCTCCCTGTCCGCGGAAGAGAAGCTCCGCAGTCCCCACCCCACCCCGCGGCTGGCGCTCAGGGACCGGGCTCAAGCCGCCTCGGCACTGTCCACCGGCCTGCAGGCATTCCGTCCCCCACCTGTCCTTAGGATGGAGTTGACCTGAGAAGGATGGTCCAGCCTTTCCCTGGCTCCCCTGTGCGGTGGTTCAGCCCCTGCACCCACTGAGGAGGAGCGGCCTGACCCCACCGAACCATCCGCAGCATCCACCCACCAAATCCGGCAGGATTTTCTGCCGTCGGCTCCTTCAACGGGAGCTGCCTTTTGACGTTGTAACACTGAGCTTCGAGGCCCTCAGCCATTCTCCTTCGAATCTCCCCACTCGTATAGGAAACGCAGTGCCTGCCTTAACCTCCCAGGTGAGAAAATGCCTTTGAGGTGGTGAGCAAATTTTAACAGTACGTCTTTATAAACAGAAGAGTGGAGAGGAGGAGGAGGTTTTTCAGTATCTGAGACAAGAGAGGAAGGTGGCTTGGCTTTATTTGTTGTTCTGCCTTTCTTCCGTGACTTAGCAAGAAACTCCTTGGGAGGAAGACGGGAGATTTTCTTTTGGGGTTGCCGTTTGGGTCCAATCTATATCAGTCTTTTGGTTAAGAAATTGTGCTTTGGAAGCGAAGAACCAGATTTGTGGTCTCCGTTCTCAATGGGCGATGTCATGCCAAGGTCCCCCCCTCCCCCTTTCCTTAAGAGGCATCGGGAGAGAAGAAAGATGTTACTGTTCTTCCGACCTCTACTTTAACACACAATCCTTGAGATTTATAAGGTTTTAAAGGCTAAACAAAACAATTGTGTCGTTTTTGGTAATTCTATTTTTGTTGGGGGGTGGGTTGTTTTGTGTGAATTTCATTTTGAGCCTTGGGCGGAGGAGACCGTGCTTGGGCCTTTCATACCAGTAATGTCATCTCTCCCCTTTTGCCACGGTAGTATTTGCTTGAATTTTTTTTTTTTTAATTCCTTTTTTTGCTGCAGCGGAGCTTGATTGCTGCGGGGTTCAGTCTTTTAATCAGGAAAAATGTCCTGGTTGGGTAGGTCGATAGTGATATAATGTTGAATATATTAAAAGCTTTTACTTAAAGAATTCTGGTTTGGGTCTAAGGCATTAGCTACCTTTTAATCTCTCGTGGGTATCTTTCAGGACACAGTTTTGCAAAATAATTGGCAGTTGCAAATTGCAGTTTTTATTAAAGCATAAGCGTGATCTCTGTTTAGGGTGATTTATTCTTTCATGTTCTATTATAAATGATCATTGTTTGGATTGTTCACAAGGGGAGGATCTATCTCCTAAAACAAAGCTGTTATTTTTATAAATCAGAATGGAACCTAATTTTTCACAAAATATTTGTTTATCTTTATTTTGATGGAGCTAGCCCTATTTCAGTGCCTCTCCCACCTCTTTTTTTAAAAATGGGCTAATATTTGTGGATGCTGTGAACAGCCATTGAGCTGAGGAGACTGGGTGGAGTAAGAGCAGAAGCTGTGAAATGCTAGATTGCCCTTTCATAGCATTTTTGTCTTGCTTATGTTTGTAAGGTTATTTGATGCTAATTGGTGCTACAACAAAGGCATTTCTCTGTAGTAAATCTTAAAATCTCATGTTTTTAGTTTCTACCTTTTTTTTTGCAAGGTGGAGTAAAAAGCAGTGTCCCTGCTCTAAAGCAAATACTTATTGTCTGTATATTACCTGTATATATACATACACATACATATACATATGTACACACTTCTTAATTTTTTTTATTGTTTTAGTTAAGTAAATGTAAATTAACGAATGCCAGAAATATTTGGCAAAAAATAGTAGAAATATTGCGAAAATCTAATGAGAACATTGTAGATGTTTTCTTTAACTTTAGTTTGCAGTAAAACAGTAAAATCTGTGATTTTTAAATAATGAACATCAGAGCGAGTAAGAGAGGATAAGGTAATTTGTGTTAAATGCTCTTTAAGACCCTTTATCTTGTGTTGTCCTTTGGAAGAGATCTTTTAGTAAGGTACTGCCCTAAGAGAGGGTAGGTCATTATAATGTCTTGTATCAAGCATTCGTGTGAATAGATGTTCTCAGAAGGATGTCAGATTGATGTTGTAAATGTAGTTTTGATGGGCCTTATGACTGTTTGTCAGTGTATGATACGTTTTTATATTTTTGTTATTTTTAATGTGATTAAAAAGTAGAAGGGTTCATGTGGCAAGGAATGAGGTTAGTGTTATGTGTCTAACATATCCTAACCCTTAGTGTTTGTAGCTATAAGAGCGTACTAAGAGCCGAGATTTTTCAGTAGATTACTAGTTGTTTCGGAGTCTAAAATAATTTAACTTAAGTATGAGAGCTTTTACTTCCAAATGTGTATCTGGATATGTTTCTGATACATGTGGCAGAATCTTTTGCTTAATTTGGAGATCAGTTTTTAAAATTCTTAATAATCCTATACTTATGAAACTTTTAATGAGATTGGGATGGATTAATTTTTTAGTAGAATTACTTGGTATCTTTTTTTCCAGATACAGTTATTCTGGTATATAAAAAATTTATAGATGTTTCTGGAAGGGAGAAATCAGTATAATAATTTTTGGTTTTCCAGCTAGAACATACGTGTTTCATTATGTATGTTTTTTCAGTGTAAAGGTTTCTCTCTCTTATGCAATAAATGATACTGTATATATGACTTTATCTTACAGCTCATATTTTCAGTGTCCAAGAAAAAAGAGGATCTTTTTGTTTACCTGTGATTTGTATTATTCACAGTTTGTCCTCTTAATTAGTAAGCCATAGAAACTATGGAAGTTATCATCATTAGGATGCAGATATCTTAAAAAACATACCCAAAGTAAAACCTTAGGACAATTGAAATGAATTTTCCAATTCTTCCCATTGAGTTCTAAGGCAGTGAGTCATGCACTCTTCTGCCAAAGGGACTTGAGGCTTGGTTGGTTTAACCACGCCTGTCATGTCTGCTGTGGTCCTAAAAGAGATTTCTTTATTTGCCTGTAACTTTCTGTTGTGAAAATATTTCTCTATGCCTGGTAATCTGTTTTCATACACTTTGGAAAGAGAGATAGTTTAAAGTAGAAAATTCTTTGCCACTTTTACTGTACAGCTTTTTTTTTATATCACTTAAAAAGTTGCTGTATTAAAAATAAAACTATACAAAACCAAGAAACTGATGATGTATGACTTGTGAAAAGAAAAAGCAAACCTGTTCTCTTAGTGCTTAGCTGTAGAGTGACTCTTAGTTGCTCAAGGCCAAATGTTTTGAGAAATGTGTATTCCATGAAGAAAGATGCTGTATTATATAAGCCTACTACTAGGTAAGTGCAGTGAAGGCTTTCTGAGTTGTTTTAGCTTTGTTGCTGGTTTGACATGGCACTTTGGCTAGTCATTTAAGTGGAACCTTAGTTTAATTTCTGCTGTGTGTATAATTTTTAATCTTGTCATGGCAGTTAAAAATTGTTATTTGTGAAATGCTTTATAGTCTTTGGATGCAGATACTGTAAGGACTTGCTATTTTGATCTGTTGTTTTCTCTTTAAAAGATGGTGGCTTTTAGTTGAAACCTAGTTAGATTGATCTGTGCTTTTGTCAAAGATACTTCTGGAAAGTTACTGTCATCTAATGTTGTGAACATTTTCCTAGAAGTTTGTAAACGTACTGAGCATGGCATTTCATTTGTTCTGTCAGGTACTTTTTGTGAAAGACTGGTATTTTTATGGATAAGAGAACTAAAATTTAGAGAATTTCTTTTCCCAAGGTCACATGTTGGGTTAGTAGCTAGAATGAGGTAAATACTGTAGTCAGTGAACTACTTGGGTATTGCCTTGCATTATCAAACATTCTTTTTTCTTTTGACAAAATGGACTCTTTTCATAACTTTTTATGTTTGCTAATTTCTTTTCTAAAATGGTGAGAATTGGTAGCATTTATTGCCTGTATCATTTAAATTGGCATTTATTCACATGATCTTACATTGCTGTTTTGCTTATATAAGGCATTTGAATAGGAACTTCGAGAAAATGCCTAATACTGCTTTATCATAGTATATTTATAATAAATGCTGCATACATACAAGTAATATTAATACATTAATATTAAATCAATATTTAAGTACATTTAAATATTTAATTACATTTATTTAAGGGGTATTAATAAGTGAATAAATACTTCTTAAATTTGATTGAGTATGGGGTTCTGTGAAAGGAAATGTGCTATCCTGTAGTTCTTTGTAGTGGCTAACTTCCAGGGATCTCTCTGGAATTAAGGTGAATAAAGGAAAAGTGTTCATATTTCCTTTGCAGAGATTTTATGTTGTCCCAGGAACAAGGTAGCACTTCTGACATAGCTGTTTCAGGGCCACAGAACACTCATCCGTAAGAGGTGAACTTACCCAACTAGACAAATTGCATTTGCATTTCTGCTCATCGCGTTTCACTTATCTGTTCCTTGAGCTCTTATGTGCTCACCAGAGATACTGACAGTTAACTGATAAGAATTTTCTGAGAGACTCTTTTGATAACTGTGAAATTAAGAATCTGGGAAATTTTTAAGGAATTTAGTTGACAGCTTATGTTTTTAAGGATTTGTATATTGTAGATTTAATTCACTTTTAATCTATGATAAAGATACAAGGATATGTTTTATGATATTAGTATTTTGTGTGTGTAAGGCATCTATTTTATCTCTTCATCTTTCCTTCCATGTTTGTTCATTTTATGAAAAATATGCTGACTGCAGAAGAAAGGAAGGTGAAGATTAAGAGTCATTTGTATTGGGAACTTCCTGATGGTCCAGTGGTTAGGCTTCTGAGCTTTCACTACTGAGGGCCTGGGTTGGGGAGCATTGGGGAGCCCACAAGCTGTGAGGTGTGGCCAAAGGAAAAAAAGTTAATTATATTGATTATTATTTACTATTATTTTTGTTATTTTATTTTTAAAGGGTAAAAGCACTAGCAGAAAAAATTAGACAAAGCTGTTGACTAAAACCAAAATGAATATGTTAGATTCTAATCCTAGCTCCATCATTTTTATCAGCTATGAAAGTGTGTTAGTCGCTTAGTCATGTCTGACTCTTTGTGACCCCCCGTGGACTGTAGCCTGCCAGGCTCCTCTGTTTATTGGGATTTCCCAGGCAAAAATGCTGGAGAGGGTTGCCATTCCCTTCTCCAGGGGATCTTCCTGACCCAGGGATCAAACCCAGGTCTCCTGCAGTACAGGCTTTACTGTCTGAACCACTAGGGAAGTCTCTGTGAGCCTTGAGCAATAAGCCTATTTTTTACCAGTAAATGGATAATGTTGACAGTATCTAACTCATAGGGTGGTTGCTATTATTGGATAAAAGGCCTCTGAAGCCTTCAGTAGCTATTTTTTATTGTTAGAGACTTTAAGTAAGATAATTAGCATACTGTTTACTCATAAAAGTAAGCAATAATATAGTTCTTATAGTTTTAAGTATATTTCTTAAGAATTTTCAAAATTTCTTAGTAGGCAAAAAGTGCTGTGTAAATCAGTGCCAAATGGACTAATTCCGCTTTTTAATATAAAATTATATTGCTTGCAGGCATTTTATTTAAACTGGAAAGTGTATTTATATCTTTATTTTAACAAAGCTTTTATTTGTACTTCTTTTTTTTTTTTTTAAAGTAATGTGCTTATTTTATTTCGGGCTGTACTGGGGCTTTGTTGGCTTAGTTGCCCTGAGGCATGTAGAATTTTAGCTCCCCAACCAGGGATTGAACTCATGTCTCCTGCATTGGAAGGTGAATTTTTTAGCACTGGACCATCAGGGAAGTCCTTTATTTGTACTGTTAAATATTAAATAACCCCACATTTTTCCTGTTTTCTTTTTTAGAATACCTTTTTATTTTGGGATAATTTTAGATTTGTGGACAGGTTGTAAAAGTAGTGCAGAGAGTTCTTGAATATACCTTGCCCCTAATTTCCTCCATTGTTAACATCTTAGGTTTCTGTGGTACATTTGTCAGTCTTGGTATTTCCTGTTAGCTAAACTCCAGACTTGATTTGAATTTCGCTGGTTTTCCCTTGATGGCCTCTTTTTGTCCTAGGTTTAGTCCAGGGTGCCACCTTGCATTTGGTTGTCTCACATCCCCAGTCTCCTCTGGTCTGTGACGGTTTCTCAGTCTTCCCTTGTTTTCCATGACCTGTACAGTGTTGAGGTCCTGGTCAGGTATTCTGTAAAATGTCTCGCAAACTGGGTTTGTCTGGTGCTTTTTCATGATTAGAACAGTTGTGGATTTTCAGAAAAAAAATACCACAGAGGTGAAGCGCACTTCTCATTACATCATGTCAGAGGCTGCGTGATGCCCACAAAACATCACTGGTGATGCTAACCTTCATCACTTGGTTAATGTAGTGTTTGTCAGTTGTCTTTTAAAGTTATTATTTTTCCTTTACCTTTTGGAAATGAGTCCAGTTACCTGCCCTGGCGGGGGGAGTACAGTTTACACGTGTCATTTGGAATTCTTCAGTAAGGCAGATTTACCTCCTCTTCCCCTTTTATTAAAACAATTTACATCCATCAAGAAAATTTTGTTTAGGATTTTAACTATTAATTTAAGCAATCCTCATTTTATTCACATATTGTTTAAAAGATTTTAACAGTGGTTTGAAGAATAAAGATCAGAGAAAGTCTTTGAAGGAGCTACATTTAAGTGAATTATATATCCCTGTAGAAATTATTCTGAGAGTAAAGTTCAGTGTTGGGATTTTAGAGAAGAGCTCCACATTTTGGGACTTGTTTGGAGGGAGACTGCTGTGATCTGAGAAGCAAAGCAAATAGGGCATCTTATTCATCTGTGCTGTGCTATTTGAATCCTCCTTGTTCTTCCCTTTCCCTCAGAAAACTTGTAAATACTGAGGTGGAAAACAAAATATTTTTGACTGACTGGACTCTTTAAAAACAGAACTAAGATCTATGTCCTGAAGGAGATTTATTTTATATTAAGGAGAATTTATAATTTGAGTGCAAGATAATTCTTGAGCATTGCAGTTATTACAGTTCTTGGCAGTTTTTTAAAATTTATTTTTATTTTATTTTTTAAATATTTATTTATTTGGCTGTGCCAGGCCCTTGTTGTGGCATGCGAACTCTTGGTTGCAGCATGTGGGATCTAGTTCCCTGACCAGGGATTGAACTCAGACCCCCTGCATTGGGAGCTCAGAATCTTAACCACTGGGCCACCAGGGAACTCCCTAAAATTTATTTTTAATTGAAGGATAATTACAATATTGTATTGGTTTCTGTCATACAACATGGGTCAGTCATAGGTATATATATGTCCCTTCCCTCTTCTGCTTCCCTCCCACCTCCCATCCCATCCCACTTGGCAGTTGTTTTTATATCTTGCCCTTCCACTGTATTACTTGTACAGAGAATATCATTGGGTTTCAACTTTTAAAACCTTTATTCAATACCATTACTTATTTTTGTTTCTCTTCTAAATTTTCATCAATTTTTCTGTCCACCAAACATTTATTTAGATATATCCTAAGCATTGGTGATGCAAACATTATTGTCAGCCCTTGCCCTCAGTGATCTTAGAATTTATAAACATTTAACATGCAAAGGTAGAATAATAATGCTAAAATCAAAATGTATACTTGGCGAGCTGTTTTCAAGGAAATCTTTAGAAAGATGTTGGTTAAACGTTTTTGAAGAAATCTTGTCATGTTGTTTGGGGAATTAATTTGTACCTAGTCTCATAAGTTCCCCTTAGTTGGTGAGGAAGTTACATGTAGTTGTAGTTCAGTATGGCTGGAGAGATGGTGAGTATAGAGAACACTGCCCTGATCTGACCTGTAAAGCCGGGTGACACGACCATTTTCATTTGTAGGCTTGTCTTAGACTCACACAATACAAATTCCATGGTTGGGGGGAGCTCAGGGGGTATCTGCATTCTCAGTAAGCTTCCTAGTTGATTGTTTTTGAGAAGAACTGTTTTTGTCCTTGAGGTGGCATAGGGTGATTTTAAGTTGTGATAAGTGACATTATTAGATTTCCCTTTTAAAAAGGCAGCTGTCAGCATTGTGGGAAATGCAGCTATGGAGTGGATGGAGGCAGATAGACCTGTGATAACTATTTAAGAGACAGTGAAGGTTTAAAGAATGGATTCGAGAGAGATTGAGTATGTATAAATTATTAACCGATTTGATATGGGAAGTGAGACAAGGAATGAGGAAGGTGAAGAATTGAGATTTGTTTGTTTTGGTTTGCACTGTTGAACAAATATGGGTGTTTGGAAGCAATGAGAAAGAGTTGAAGGAGAACCAAGGTTGGGGGAAGTTTTTTTGGTTGTTGTTGTACCATTAGGTGTATTGGAGACTTGAGTTCTAAAATATTTGATATTTTTATGTTTTATCTGTCTATCAGAATAATTAATAGTAGAATTTTTTAAAAATTTTTGCTCACTAACCTTATGAGGTATTAAAAATTCATTCTTTCATCAGAATGTATTCAGTGCACTCTTATGAGAACTGTACTGAGGTGCTGGGAAGTACTCCAGACATGGGACAAACAGTAGTAAAATAATAAAGGTATCGAAGTGAGGAGAGGGAACGCGTACATTACAAGGTACTCGGTGTTAACTAGAGTTTGAGCAAAGTGGGGCTTGAGTAGAAGTAAGACTTGAAATGTAGGAAGGGACCAGATACTAATCAAAGACCTTTACACTGTGTTAAGCATGTGGACTTTGGGAAATGGGTGCAGCATAATGTAGTGATCAAAGGCTCTGACTGTGGAGACCAGATGCTTGTGTTCAGCTCTGCTACTTACATAGCTCTGTTGCATTACACACACACATACACAGAGTAGAAAAGCTCCTTATTTAAATTTTCATAGGTAGTTATGAGGAGTAAATGAGCACTTCTAAAACACTTAAAGCAGTGACTAGCGTACAGTAAGTGCTATTTAAATATTTGTAAAGTAAAAACTAGTGTGCCAATGAACAGTTGTTTTTAAGTAAGTGATATGGTCAGATTGTATTTTAAATAGATAATTCTAGGGCTGAGTATAAGATAAATGTTAATAGGTCAAGACTAGATTTATCAAAGGAATGGAATTCAATTGTTGGAATTCAATTAGGCCAGTCCAAGGACTTCCTGGTGATCCAGTGGCTAAGACTCTGCACTCCCAGTGCAGGGGGTCCGGGTTTGATCCTTGGTCAGGGAACTAGATCCCACATCCCACAAGTAAGAGTTGTGCAACTATTAATCAAAGATCCTGTATGCTGCAACTAAGACCCAGTGCAGCCAAACAAGCAAATATTTTAAAATAAATAAGTAAATCAGTCCAGGCCAGGTGAGAGCTGATGGTGTGAACTGTGATGGTACTATTAAGGACAGACAGAAAAATTGGACAAACAAGTGTTAAACTTGGCAGATACAGGTAATTGAATATAGAAAAAAGAAAACCAAGGCTGACCACCCCTCCCCCCCAATATTCATTAAAGTACTTTGGGTCTTAGATATCCTCTATGCTGGTGATATTTGAAGCTTTGGTGTCTATTATGATGCTTCCATAAAAACGAGAACTAATGACCTGATACAGTTTTTAATTTCTCTAAATGTATAGGCCTTTGCTGTTTTTCTCTGTAGATGGAGGGAAATTTCTCTTTAAAGATCCACTACTATGTGTAAAACTCTCATTTAACCTAAGTCCAAAGAGCCAGAAAGCTTAAATAATGATTTTATTATGTTGTTTTTGTGTTATAACTTTATATTAAAATTTGTGATTATAAAAATATAGCATCATAGTAATGCTGTGAAAATTTAAAGTTGCTGCTGAATCATTAAAGAAGTTAAAATTTGTTAATTCTATTACAGCTATAATATTTCATTGTTTATTCATATATGATAAATAAACTTGAATCGGTATAATATTTCATCACATATTCATTCCTTTGATAAATCTTACTTCTCTCTTCCCTACTTTTAGATTTGTCAAATTCTAAGAATATTTTTTCATGCCATTCAGTTTTACAAAAATAGGAAAACTTGATTGAAATTAGAGTGTTCTCCAGAGTCTTAATGAAATAATTAAATGGGTAGGAAACTCAGTATCCTTCTGTAGTCTTTTAAATCTGGGTCCTGGGTTATAGTCGTGAACATCACGTATGATATGTGTCACGCTGTTTCAGGGCTCATCAAATCTCCAAGATGGTTGAGAACGATATTTAAACCAAATCTTGAATGAGTAATTGGAGTGGACTTGGGAGAGGGTCATTTTAGGTAAAGGGAAGAGCAAAATACACAGGTACAGAAGCATGAAGAACTATTATGTGAAAGCTGGGAAGTAATTTGCAGAGGGAATTGGAGAGTGCATGTGAGTATGAGACTGAAAAGGCACATATGAGCCAGATAGATGGAATTTAGAAATTCTGGGTTGTTCCGAATTCTAGGCAGTTCGGAAGGCATAGTTTCAAGCAAGGTGAACATTATAATCAGATGTAGAGTTAGGTAGTTTAGATGGCAGTGAAGAATATAGATTGGAGTTTGAAGGTCACTTAAGAGGTTTTTTCAGGAAAGAATGATTAGTGCTTGAAATAGTGACAATGAAGTTTGTTGACTGGAGCAAGGTTAGGAGGTAGAATTGTGAATGGGTAGTGTGTAATGGACGGAGGAGCCTGGAAGGCTGTAGTCCATGGGGTCGCTAAGAGTCGGACACGACTGAATGACTTCACTTTCACTTTCATGCATTGGAGAAGGAGGTGGCAACCCACTCCAGTGTTCTTGCCTGGAGAATCCCAGGGACGGCAGAGCCTGGTGGGCTGCCGTCTATGGGGTCGCACAGAGTCGGACACGACTGAAGCGACTTAGCAGCAGCAGCAGGAGTGTGTAACATGCTGCAATGGGAAAGAAATCACCTGCCAATGCAGGAGACGCAAGAGACGCGGGCTTGAGAAGGAAATGACAACCCACTCCAGTATTCTTGCCTGGAAGAGTCCATGGACAGAGGAGCCTGGCCGGCTGCAGTCCATGGGGTTACATGACTGAGCATGTGTGCATGAGGGTGGAGGGTGATGGGTTGGTAGCAAAACCTGGTAGAACTTAAAAAAAAGAGAGAGAGACGCAGGCTCAGTCCCTGAGTGGGAAAGGTCACCTGGAGGAGGAAATGGCAGCCCACTCTGGTTTTCTTGCTTGGAGAACTCCATGGATGGAGGAGCTTGGAGGGCTGCAGTCCATGGGGTTCAGAGAGTTGGACATGACTGAGCAACTGAGAACACACACACTGTGTGATGAGGAGTGGGAGGTATCAGAAGACATCTCAGATTTGTGGCTTGGGTGTTGGGGTGAAATTGAGAAGCTGAGTGTCATTAGCCATCCATAGCAGAGAATAAAAGGAGGAATTATGTGGAATATTACATAAAGTGCCAGATTAATTTTCCTGAACCATAGTTCTCAAATTGCTTTCTTGCGACAAACCCATTGCCAGCTTTTTACTGTATTTAGTCAGCTTTGTAGATGAAAATGCAAAGGGTATTTTTTAATCCTAAATGGACACTCAGGGACCTTTCTTTTGTGTCCTAGCTCACATTTCAGCAGCTTCACCTGTTTCTTATTGCCTGCCTTGTATCTGGTGATTCAGCCTTAAGATACTTTGTTTTCCTTATGGCATTTTCACTCTTTACCACTCCACCATTCTGTTTTTCTCTGTGTATCTTCTGACATATATATCCTTCAAATTTGCATACCAGGTTCTTCTTTTCCAAGTAACCTCTAATTTTTTTTCACCTGAAAGAAATTTCCTTTGAATTCATAATTTTAAGGTATCTACAAGTATTTTTTCTTGTTATTGTTGTGCAGTCACTAAGTTGTGTCTGACTCTTTGTGAGCCCATGACCTGCAGCATGTCAGGCTTCCCTGTCCCTCACTAACTCCCACAGTTTACTCACTCATGTCCATTGAGTCAGTGATGCTATCCAACCATCTCATCCTTTGTCACTCACTTCTGTTTTTACCTTCAGTTTTCCCCAGCATCAGGATCTTTTCCAAAGAATTGGCTTTTTGTATCCAATGCCAAAGTATTGAAGCTTCAGCTTCAGCATCAGTCCTTCCAATGAATATTCAAGGTTGATTTCCTTTAGGATTGACTGGTTTGATCTCTTGGTGTCAAAGGGACTCTCAGAGTCTTCTCCAACATCATAGTTCGAAAGCATGAATTCTTTGACACTCAGCCTTCTTTATAGTTCAACAGCAGTACATGACTACTGGAAAAACCATAGCTTTGACTATACAGACCTTTGTTGGCAAAATGATGTCTCTGCTTTTCAATACGCTGTCTAGGTTGGTCATAGCTTTTCTTCCAAGGAGCAGTCTTTTAATTTCATGGCTGCAAGTCACCATTCACAGTGGTTTTGGAGTCCAAGAAAATAAAAGTCTATCACTGTTTCCACTTTTTCCCCATTTACCTTGAAGTGATGGGACTAGATGCCATGATCCGAGTTTTTTGAATGCTAAATATTAAGGCAACTTTTTAACTCGCCTCTTTCACTTTCACCAAGAAGCTCTTTAGTTCCTCTTCGCTTTCTGCCATTAACGTGGTATCATCTGCATATCTGAGGTTGTTGATATTTCTCTGCAGTCTTGATTCCAGCTTGTGAGTCGTCCAGCCTGGCATTTGACATGGTGTACTCTCTGTATGAGTTAAATAAGCAGGGTGACAAATATACAGCCTTGACATACTCCTTTCCTAGTTTTGTTGTAGCTTATATAAATTTTTATCTGACATACCAAGTGAATACTTACTAAAGAGCCTAGAACAGTACCTTGCACAGTAAGTGGTGCTTGATATTTGGTGATGTGAAGATGATTAAGACAAGTTGACATAGTAGCAATAGGGCTGTCTACTTTTTGCCTACTTGTGGTGGCAGAACTGATTTGTGTTCTGTCCTTGACACTAGAAAAGCAGTATCTCTTTTTACATTGATGATGTATGTAAGAATGTAAAAGGTACTACGTTATGTCATCTTCAAAGTGAAATTATAATTTTCTCTTTGTATGTCTTCACTATTCTAGAACTCTGTGGAGGGAAGTAAAATGGTAGAGAAGCCCTTAACACTGATTAATTCCTTAAGCTTCACCACAGTTGTTTGATTTATGTGGACAAACAGGCTTAGGAATTTTGAAGATTTGCCTAAGGTCAGTTTGTAGTTGATATTTGAACCTCTACTGTTTGACTTCAAAATTCTACACAGTAGGACCTCAAAAGTATAGGATTGATTCCTTCAGGGCTTTCATACCATTTATATATTCAGCTTGTTTTAAGAGGGCCCATCATGGGATCTAGATGTCATTTCTTTTAAATTTTATTTTACATATTTACAGTTTATTTTTATTATGGAATGTCAGATATGCAGGAGAAATACCTGTGATGATATAACAAAATATCCACCTAACTACTACCTGAAATAACAGATGTTAACATTTTGCTTTAAAGTTTTTTTTTTTTTTAAAGAAATATGGCTTTATTACAGTTAGAGTTGACACCCACTTTCCAGTCCTCCTCACCCTCCCTCTTTCTAATGATAAAGTTCTGCCTAAAGTTTGTATATATTCTTTTATTCTGTTTTTATACTTTTTCTATACATAAATGTATCCATAAACAATGTATAATCAAGTTTAGAGCTTACATGAATGTTATACTTTATATTCTGCAACTTGTTTTTTTCACCTAAAAAATGTTTTCTAGATATGTTGATGTATGTAGATCTAGTTTATTATTATAAATAATTTCTTATATATAATCATCTCTAGTTTGTTATACCTGTAGTACAGAAGGCCTTTAAATTGTTTTCAGATTTTTACTGTTACATATACAGTGTTGCAGTGAACATGAAAAAGGTGTCTGCAGATGATAAATTTTGTTTTTGTTTCACAAAGTTTTATCTTAAGGTTGATTAAATATTTGTTCTTTAGTAAATTTTATGCTTTGAATTGAATAAATAGAATGAATAATATTGTTGACATTGATTTTAGACCCTAAATTCCTAAATTTTGTTGCATTTTCCTCAGTCTGTTCAGAAAACCTATGTTTAATTCAGTATTGGGCCAGGGGTTGCACACTGGTGGCCTTTATAATGAACTAAGTGTAAATGCATTTCTCTTGTCCTTGCATAGTTAAAAAAATTTTTTTTGAGTCATTATATTAGAATTAGGTTTTTTGGATTATCCTAAAAAATTGGAAGCTTTGGCAACAGCTGGGCCCACATTTTCCTGTGGCAGCAGTTGGCCTAAGCTGAGTCACAGCTGCTCTCCTTTAGTTGGGCATAAACTTTCCAGTGAAACAAGTTCCTACCACTCCGTTATTGTTTATTATTGCCCTTGTACTGTTTATAGTGAAGAAATACTTTCCTATTGATGTCTTTATAAACAATGGGGGAAAGGTATAGCTAGAGAACTGCAGTCGTCAAGAAAAAGTGCCTTATTCAGAGGCTGCAAATGGATAGTCCAGGATTCAGATTAGAAATATGTTTTGTCTGCTCTGATTTTTGTTTTTAATTAGATTTACTTAAAAAAACCCACACAGTTCTATCACTGTTGCTTTATTTCTAGCTGATTCACACTTTTACCTGCCTAGTTAGTCTCTGTATTTGATTTGTAATCTATTTAAAGCAGTTTATAAAGATGCATAAACTATAAAAAACCACAAATTAAAAACAAAAGAGAAAAAAGAAACAAAGGGTAGGGATAAAACAGAATCAGAATCTAGGCCAAAAAGGTCTATCACAATGGTTTTCCTGCAGGCAGAGAGCGCAGATTTGACTGAACTTTCTATGTGGTGGCAGGAAGAAAAAATACCAGTTAGGTTATTTTTGACAATGTCCTTAAGATAAAAGTGAACCAATTAGTTCAGAAAGGTCACTAACATTTGGTACTCTCAGACTGTAATTTCTCATAGGGGTCCTCATAAAGAAGATTATGTGTAATTATCATTTCCATCAACATCTCTAAGGTAGATAGATGTTTAGTATTTAACAACACTCAATATGGGAATACCAACCACGTCATATGAGAGTCAAGTCTGAATGAGTGGGTAGATTGTTTGACTGATGGATATCGTTTCCCTCAATCCAGTTTTGATACATATTGAGATTAAGCTTCTTGGCAAGTACCTGAAGTGCGGGTGTTCCATACTTCAGGCACGAACCATTTATATGTAGGATTTAAGCAGTTTTGTGAAAACTTAGTTTTACCCAAATAAACTTTGTGGGAGTGCTTGTAGATTCCTATCTGCTACATTCCTGCCTTGTTTGAAGGTGTAAGGAGCAGCATTCTCCCATAATATCCCAAACTGGTAAAGTCATTAAGAAATAGAGTTAAAGAAAAAGGGGGTCCGTACACAACTCTGTTTTATGCTGCTGAAAACCAATTGCTGCAGCAGACCATTCCTATAACAGTGGACTCCTGGTAAATACAAGGAGGTGGTGTTTTTATTTATGTCGGGTAATAGATACGGCGTCAGCTTTTTAGCAGTACTGTATTTTTTAATTGCTTAAAATTTTACATTTAGTTATTTTTTTCATATTATAGTCAACATATTATTTCCTTTCTTCTAAAACCTGCCTTGGAAAACTGCCAGCCATTTCCACCTTTAGCCTTTCAGTTCACAAAGCTGACTTGGTCAGTCCTTGGCTCACGTTATACTCTTATCACCTCCTTCCCTGTCCCCAGTCTCCCATCTTGCTCTAACTAGATTGTACATTCTCCTAGGAATGGATTGCATTTTATTCATCTTTATTTATAGTAAAACTTCATATCACAGAGTTCAGCAGAATAGTCAATGAATGATTGACTATAGCCTGTGGCAGGCTATGTGTATGTAGCTTACATCTTCAACTATATTGTAAGTTTCTTAAGACAGGGACTATCTAAGTCACATGCAGCTTTTCATAGATGAGACACGGGTTACATGGGACATAGATATGTTGTTTGATTTGTATGCTTGGTACCTGGTAGATCCTCAGTAAAAAAAAAAAACTGAATGATTGACACTAAGAATATAGTTACTTCTCAGTGTTGCAGTGGAGGAAAGCATTGAATGTGGATCATAGTAAACTAGAAATCAGTTCAGTTGAGATAAAATGAAAGTTTTCCAAGTGGATTGTGGGCAGTTGTCTTTGGTGGTAAAGATCCTCTAAAGGGGATCCACCTTTAGGACCAAGATCATATCCTTGAGAAATCCATCTTTAGTCTTCTCGAACACAACAGTTCAAAAGCATCAACTCTTCAGCGCTCAGCTTTCTTTATACTCCAACTCCACATCCATACGTGACTACTGGAAAAATGATAGCTTTGACTAGATGGACCTTTGTTGACAAAATAATGTCTCTGCTTTTTAATATGCTGTCTAGGTTGGTCATAACTTTTCTTCTAAAGAGCAAGCGTCTTTTAATTTTATGGCTGTAGTCACCATCTGCAGTGATTTTGGAGCCCCCCAAAATAAAGTCTGCCACTGTTTCCAGTTTCCCCATCTATTTCCCATGAAGTGATGGGACCAGATGCCATGATCTTCGTACCAGGCAAGAGTACTGGAGTGGGGTGCCGTTGCCTTCTCTGAATTAGCTCAAAAGATTGTTTAGAGGCAGAGGGTTCTGCCCACCCTGTGAACAATGAATTTGGTCCCCAGAGCCAAACCTTATTCTGGATTCTATGGTGGATAGAATTATTTTGTTACTTTGAAATTCTTTTTGAATATGGAGATAATAAGTCAGGAATGTATCTTCCAATCATAGTTAACAAGTATAATATTTGCCTAAAGTAGCTCAGCTGTTTTCAATAGAAATACAGTGTTACTTGGAAAAAAAAAAAAAACAAAACCAGGAGCAAGTAGTAGACCAGGTCAAAAAGAAAAATCGCACTTTTGCATAATTCCCTTTTGACTATAAAGCTCTTTTTCCCCCCAAGTCATTGTTAACTGCTTCCATCCTAGTTCAGCCCTCTCTTACCTTCTACTTATAGCCTGCCCTTTCTCTTTTATCTCCTGTACATTATCTCCAAAGCAGTCATCATGGAACATCAATTTTAGAACATTGCTCTGTTCTTAAGAATTGCAGTGATTCCTGCATTGCTATAATTTCTTTGGGCTATCTGCATCAGTATTCACTGTAACTTGTACTTTTTTTAAAAAAAGGCAACAGAACAATATGTTTTCTGTTATTGTTTGTATGCTTAGAAGTATTAGTGAACTTTTTCCTCTGAGTTTTAAGGTAATGGATTTGTGTGTGTGACTTTGGTTAAGTTTATCTAATTGTCACTTGTCCTTTGCATTTTTAAACAAAACCAGAAGAGTAATTAATATGCACATTAGAAGATTAAATGGTCTTTAATTTTTAAAGTTTTATTATAAAGTTGAGACAGGCCATTGACTTTCTACAGGATTTTTAAATTGGTTTACTTTTATGACATTAGTTTTAAATCTTTTAAAAAGAAAAAAATTACATCAAATCCAGCTCTAAGCAGCTGGATTTAAATGTATTTTATTGCCCATATTTCAGAATTTGAAAAAGAGTGATGGAAATAAAGTGATAGAGTACATCTTTTATTTCTGAGGACATGGTAAATTTTAATCTCAGTTTTACTGTGATTCCTGAAGCAGACATAGAAATGCTTACTCGATCCCTACTGTGTGTGGATTACCATAATATTTGGTAGACACACAGTGAGGAATATGTCAGATTTGCAGCTTTGGAGGAGTGTTGTTGAGACAACATCAAGGCAGATAATTACTGTGTGTTGTGAGAAATGTTAAATATGTGTATGTACAAAGAACTATGAAATCTCAGAGAGGAGGGAGTTACTCTGGTTAATTTTTTTTTTTGTCAAAACTAAGTCCCTCAGCTAGTTGCTGAGAGCTTTGCTAGTGGTGTTTAAATACCATTGATAAACGTTAGATTGAATTTGTGGAATTGCCATTATTGACAGTTTTATATGGTTTAATTCTAATATGTATGGCAATTAAAAAAACATAGTTAATACCTTTTGCTAATACTACTTGACAGTGGCTATATAATTAATATTTTATTAAAATAAAGCTTTTGAATGTTGAATACTGAAGAAATGTGTTTTTGGAAAACATTTTAAAGCTCACTTGGTTTCTTTCTTTTTTTAAATCATATATGAAAGAATTTTATTGACTAAATTGCTTTGGACTTATAAGTTATTGTATAATTGCTTATAATTGTGGAAATATACTTACTTGATGTGGAAAATTTTGCTTTCAAGGCTTGACTCTGTTCAAACACTAAAGAGGCAGATTCAGTTCAGTGTTTGCCCCTGAGGAGATAAGTCTGGTACTAGAGATGGCGTGTATATAGTTATAAAGAATGTGGGAGGCAGCCCAGCATAAAATCAGTGATTTTTCAAATTTATCTTAAGAGTGGAAACTTCTCCAAAAAAACTTATGTGCAGAAATCCAGTATGTGAACAGATTAAAAAACAGAATCCTGCCCTTTTGGCCTCCCCTCTGTCCTCATTCCTACTGTTTGAAACCTTTTGTGTGGAAGTAAAAAGCAAACCGGATTTGAATCCTGGCCCAGCCACTGTTTAACATTTTGACCTTGATACATGCTCTAACCTTAGTGAACTTGTTTCCTCATCTGTTAAATAAGTGTATTTGTGTTTTTGTTTTTTCTTTTTTTGCTGAGAGTTGTAAGAATTAAATATTTCAGGAAAAGAGCCTATCCTATAAAGTCATTCTGTAAATGGTAGCTGTTAGGATTATATGTATATGGCACAGTGAGATTAAAGACTAGGCAGTAAGCTGTTCCAGTGAGAACAGTCTAGCCAAAGAAAGAGTCACAGAGGTGGTGATGGGTTGCCTTTGGGGTGAATCTTGAAGGGAAATGGAAAATTGCAAGACATATGGGTGGCAGATACCCAAAATGAAATATTTCTATAATGAAGACTTGGGCATGAGGAATGCTGCCTCACCTGAGTTCGGCCTGACTTTTCCTTACATTCTTTGATTCACACTTTAGTTTTAAGCAGGCTTAAGAGAAGGCAATGGCACCCCACTCCAGTACTCTTGCCTGGACAATCCCATGGACGTAGGAGCCTGGTAAGCTGCAATCCATGGGGTCGAGAAGAGTTGGATACGACTAAGTGACTTCCCTTTCACTTTTCACTTCCATGCATTGGAGAAGGAAATGGCAACCCGCTCCAATGTTTTTGCCTGGAGAATGCCTGGAGAAGGAACCTGATGGGCTGCTGTCTGTGGGGTCGCACAGAGTCGACACGACTGAAGCAACTTAGCAGCAGCAGCAGCAAGCCAGGGTGAGAGTTGCTGACTTTCCTTGGTTAATTAAATTGGCTGCTTAAGTAAAGGAAAAAGTATGCTAAACCTGAATTTGTAAGCCATGTCTTGGTTATAATGTAATCATGCATTTATAGACAAGTTCTTGCTAACTGCAGTTGCATCGTGTGCTGTGATTAGTTGATCAGTCATCTCTGACTCTGTGTGACCACATGGACTGTAGCCTACCAGGCTCCTCTGTTCACAGGGATTCTCCAGGCAAGAATACTGAAGTGGGTTGCCATGCCCTCCTCCAGGGGATTTTCCCAACCCAGGGATCAAACCCAGGTCTCCTGCATTACAGGCAGATTCTTTACTGTCTGGCCTACCAGGGAAACCCACCAGGGAAGCAGTTGCATTAGTGTATTGAAAGTTAGAATCCTGTGTCCTCCTTTGAGGTCTTAATGTAGATCTTTGTAAATATTTACTTCAGTAGGTAGGTGAGGGTTTTTTTTTTTTTTTGCTTGAGATTCAGATTAATGAGATTATTGCTGTGAATAAATTCAGGTGGATGTATTTGGACTTTTGAGGGAAAAAATCTTAGAAAATTAGTTTCTAGGAAAAGCTGATAAACTCATAATTGGATACTTTTTCTGCCTCAACAGTGATTTTTCTTTTTTATAACAGTCAAATTTTAGGTAAAACCTTTCAGTGTGATAACAAATGAAAGGGTATTAAAGTAGAGGAGATATGGAAATATTTATTTTAGTTTCTTTATTTCTTCCTGTGTGTGTATGTAAAATCATATAGCACTTACTGTGTACCAGGCACTGTTCTAAGCACTTTCTTTACATATGTTAAATCATTTAATCCACCTGACAACCCTATGAAAGAGATTCTACTGTTATTAACGTTTAAAGTAGCTTGTACCAGGTTACTTCATTTGTCTAGATAAGGAGGTTTGCAAACTATGTCTGACAAGCTGGATCCTCCCTTCAGTTTTTAGTGGTGGGAAAGAAGCAAAGAATTCTTTTGTAAAAATTTGTTTTGTAAACATTTTTATACAATTCCGCTTCTAAAATAATTTCTGATTTAAATTTTATAAATTAATAATTTAAGTTACGTGAAATTGAAATTGCAGTGTCTGTAAAGTTTTATTGATACGGAGACGCAGATATTCCACATATTGTTTATTGTTGCTTTCTTGCTGCAGAAACCATAAGGTCAGCAAAACTTAAAATATTTATCAATACTGTCTATCCATTTATAAAAAGTTTGTTGACCCCTGGTCTAGATACAGAGAAGAGATAGGATGAGACAAAAGCAACAAAGTAATACAGTTAACAAAAGAATGTATCTTTATTAGAACATTCCAGGAAGACTAGGACTAGATAGAGTTGTGTAATGAACAAGCCAGCAGTATTTTCTTCTTGAAGGATTAAAAAAAAAAAAAAACTTTAATAACAGCTTAACTATAATGAAAAATGCTTAGTTACTTCAAAGTGTTGTATTGACCTTTTTTTCCTGTTGGTATGTCTCCTCAAGATATATCTGAAAGGGTTTGTAAATATTTATTTGAATTTGGGTGACAGTTGTTGCAGTTACCTTTGAAACCTGAGTACCTTGGCCTCTTGATTTGATTTTAGCCCCTTGCAACTCCTCTGAGTTCTGACACTGAAGAGTTCTTGATTTCCCCTTTTCTAATTTTGCCTTTGGCCTTTTAGGACTGGTTACAGTCTGGAATGTTGACTATATGGTTCTCTACTGAAGATGTGCATCAGAATCATCTGGAGAAAATTTTAGAGTCTCTG
Organism: Oryx dammah; assembly: GCF_014754425.2. NCBI lineage: Eukaryota > Metazoa > Chordata > Mammalia > Artiodactyla > Bovidae > Oryx > Oryx dammah. The sequence continues at coordinate 38,580,913 of NW_024070192.1, read as the reverse complement.
TGGCGCCTCAGAATTGCTAGGATAAGGCCTAGCATGATTATTTTCAGGAATTTTCTCAGGTGGTTCAAATGTAGACTCATGGTAAAAATCCATAGTTAACTCCACTTCTCCTTCAAATACTTTTAGTAAATCTAATTTGAAAAAAATACAAATGTGGCATTCATTATTTTGTGTCCCAGAGATGTTTCTTAGCCTAAAGAATCATTGCCTAAATTTATGTAAACTCATAGTAGAGGTCATCAGCATCAGTTTGGTGAATTCATTTTTTATTTTGATGTCATTCAGTATAATAATAGAATGCAAGTTGGAATTTTTGTTGGAGAGCAGGTAGTGTAATTCAGTATTGTTTATTTTTATGAGAGACATATTTGGCATCATAGAATCCCAGTGAATCTAGAAATAATGGATTCAGTGAAGTAGAACACAGTTTATAGGAGACTTAATATTTTTAGGAGGAATAGTTTATATTCCAGGGCTGTTTTGTTTTGTCAGTGGTTCTGTCAGGCTGTATGTCTGTAAAACAGCCTTTTAAATAGATCTTTTCCTCATTTTCATTTAAGTATATTTTGACATCAGAGTGAATTTAAAAGGAAAAAAGTGACCTGCAATTTCTAAAAGCATATTAAAACAGCAAATAGTTGTCTTTTTTCACCTTTTGTTTCACTGTTTATAGACACAAACAGTTGTATCACACAGAAAACTGATTTGAGATAAAAAGCAGTAGGAAGGGATATATATACAGTCAAATCTAACTGGGTCGGAATTCCACTTGGAACCCTCAGGTGTTCAAAATGGCTTCATGCCTTAAGTCAAAGAAGAGAAAGATTTTTGTCAACAAAGAAGCGATCTTTGAGCGTCCGTCAACAGGTGATCACTGTGGGGACAAAGATTATATCATGCATGTATTTGGTGGGTGTGTTCTAAGAATGAGAAGGCATCTTGATTAATGTCCGTAAAGGGAAAGCCAAGAATGATAAGGTAGACAGGCCAAGAAAAAAGAAACAAGGATAGGAAAGAGAAGAGCTGAAAAGTCAGCAGTAATGAGATGGTGCTTATAAGTTGCAGTGGCAGTGGATATCAAAGACTCCACTTGCAGTGGAGAGAGTGACAGTGAAACAGAGGATAGGCGAGTTCTCAGTTATCTGTTTTGCGCCTCAGTAGCCTTTTGTTTGATGCTGAAGCTCCAGTACTTTGGCGACCTGATGCTAACGGCCAGCTCATTGGAAAAGACCTTGATGCTGCGAAAGATTGAGGGCAGAAGGAATAGGGGGCCACAAAGGATGAGATGGTTGGATGGATGGCATCATCGACTCAATGGACCTAAGTTTGAGCAAATTCTGGGAGATAGTGAAAGACAGGGAAGCCTGGTATGCTACAGTTCATGGGGTTGCAAAGATTCGGACATGCTGAGTGACTGAACAACAAGCCTTTTGTTCAGGATGTTTCTCTTGTCTATTTTAAGTAGGACTCAGTTTTTTATATTTGATAATCCTTAAGGGCATTGATTTACCTGGTGAGTATCCAGGGAGTAGAATTTAAGCAGTATGAGGGGTGAAGAGTATTCATTCCAGGAGAGTTTAGTGATAGGCTAAGGTTATAATATTAATGTCTGCTATGTTATTATAACAGAACCAAGGGCTTGGGGGCATAGGGTTCTCCAGCCAGACACCCAGTAGGATTTATGTATATATCGAAAAGAAAAAAGTGACTACAGTCAGTCTCTGGGAGAGGGAGAGAACGGAGGGAGAGATTTTAAGGAATTGGTTTATGTGGTTGTGAAGGTTGGCAAGTCCAAAATGTAACTGGCTGGTGACCCAGGGAAGAGTTGATGTTGCAACTCCGAAGTCCAGAGGCAGTCTGCTGGCCTTGCACAGCTTTCTTTTCAGGCCTTCAACAGATTGGATGAGGCCCAGCCACATTATGGAGGGTAATCTGCTCTACTCAGAGCCTGCGGTTTTAAATGTTGATTTCCCTGGTGGTCCACTGGTTTAAGGGTCTGTGCTCCCGATGCAGGGGGCCCAGGTTTGATCCTTGGTCAGGGAACTGCATCCCATAGGCTGTGGCTAAGAGTTTTTAAAGGAGAGAAAGAAAAAAAAGTACTGTTTCCACTTTCTTCAGTATAACTTAGAGCAGTGGAGCATCTGTTCGCAGCCCTTGCCTTCAATACTAAAAGCTACTAGACTTGATAATGGTATGAGTGATTCTCAGTGGAAGAGGTGGTGTCTTAGCCATTGGCCCAAAGCTAATTGAAAAAAGGCAAAATATTTTGAATATAAATTTTGGATGAGTGACTTAAATCTTGCAAAATGAGATATAGTAGTCAGCTGTAGCCAATAGGGAAGTGAGGAAATGGTGTAGCTATTGGAAGAATTTTACTTTTACAGAAAATGAACTGTGCCTTCACTTAGTCCATCCCTCATTGATGACCCAACCTGGTCCTTTTTTGCTTTAGTTTTTGTTATTGCTTGCCAGCAGCAGGTCCCGGTGAATCGTGGGCCTCCAAGCTGAAAGAGAATGAGAACAGGTGGACACTAAAGCCTAGGTATTTGATGAAGAACTTTCAGTGATCTAGTGTTTTCAAATTGTGGGGGTGGGGAAAATCTAACTTCTTCATATTAATTAATCACGCAGCACAGGATACTGCAGGGACCATTAATGTTTTAATTACTTTTGACATCTTTGTTTTATTAGAAAACAACCTCAAAACTCTAGAAGCTTATCTCTGTAAGTGGAGAAGTGAGGAAATCACAAAAATTGATGAAAGGAAATGAAGTTGCTCTTGAGGGTACTTTGTTGTCTGATGCAGTCTTACAGAATTAAACTGTAAATTTAAAAATTGAAATTTGACTGGGGTGTTTTTCAGAATAGGCAATGCATTAATTTTATAGGTAAGTATACTTTTTTTATTACTTGACTGCATTGCAGTATAGCATTAATGATATAGTTTAAAACTGTTTTTATGTATAATAATAGTGAAAGTCAAATATTGAGAACTTAGAAAAACCAGTAACCTCATGTTTGGTGCCATGATACCAAGCATTACTTGGTGAAGTGATGAAGAATTTGCTGGCACACCCAATATGTCCACCACTATTTAAATGGATGACTGATGGTCCTCCTTTTTACTTCTGTTCAGTGAGGACTGTGCAAGTCAGAACATATATGTGTATGTTCTGTTGGGTTTCTTATAGAGAAATCAGGATGATTTTGATGGTGCACACAATTTGGGGATAGTGAGGGGAGGGGAAGACAGAACAAGTGAAAAAAAATTTTTATCCGAGGAGCTAGGACCTTGTTTTGGGAGATGACCAGTTTTCATTTCTCATGAAGCACATAGTTTATTGGCAAACAGGAGATTTTTACTTAACTCTAGAAAGCTAATATGGAAAGGTACTCAGTAACCCTTGACAATAGCTTCTCCCTTTCCTTGTTGCTGTATCTGGATTGTATTATTTGTATTAGAGTTAGGAACTGTAACCTGCTGTTCAAGGAAGGTAGATAGTCTGCATTGTTGAGTGACAGTTTCATGAGACCAGGAACCATTGGTAATCCGTTAGTGTAAAAGTCTTAGGTGAGTTTCTTAAACTCTTCTACATCTAATGTTAATGATAAGTAAACCTGACAATTGGCATTCTTTATGTCAGTACACCTCTACTGCTAACATGTAATTGCCTCTTTAGGTTTTCCCTCATGTACATCGTTTATATTGTTTTCCCCTGTTTCATAAACTCCTAGTTAGCAAGAAACAGTGTACAAAATAGATTATTGATATTTTATAAAAGTTTTGATAAGTGTGAAACCTATGTTATTAAGCACTGAAACAAAATGAGAGAAACTTAAATTAGTAATTCACTAAGATTATTTTTTAATACTCTGTTTATTTCCTGTTTTCTATTTTTACTTTACCCCTTTCTCTTTCTGTGGTGAGGTACTTACCTAAGCCATAATAAACGATGTTGTCTAGGAGAGTTGCTTTGGTGTGGCAGGAAACTATGTTGTGTTAGAATGTAGAATGCTTAAGAATTCTGCGTTCCAAAAAACATACTGAAGAAGCCTCTCTTTCTAGCGCTCAGGCAACACAGATCTGATCTCTGGGAATGTCTGGATATTGACATGCATGCTAATGGATAAGCCAAACTCTTCTTTGAAATATGTTTGTGATATATACAAGTAGCTTAGAGGGGATTGTTGGAGTACTGCCAAAATATATTTCAAAAATGAGAAGTCTTTTCACTCATTATGTTGACTTTGGAAGGATTTGTGAACCCCCCTTAAAATGCATGTATGTATTAATATTTTATCTTCATATGTGCTTTTTTGAGGGAAGAGGTCTTCTTCATCACATTGTCAAACGAATTTAGTGGCTCCCCAAAAGATTTAGGACTCCTCCCCAGGTGGTATGAAAATAGTGCGTAGTTTATTTGTACTGTTGGTTATAAATATAGATTGATAATAAATTATTGTAATGAAAACATTATTAACCTATAGTAGTAAATAATAACATATAATTAGCAAATCGAGACTTTCAAGTTTAATCATCCTACTCTCTGACATACCACCCTTCAAGTGGTCTCCTGGGAAATAGAAAACTCTGCTTTCTTCATCCCTCTACTGTTTGCCTTTTCAGTTTTCACTTTCTGCACAATGGCGCCTAAGCTCTTTGAACCATTGTTTCCAATCTCCTCATTATGTATTCATCACACATACCCTGTAAACCTTCAACCCAATCCTAGATCTCTAAATGTGTGACTTTTCTGTTTCTGTAGCCAGACAGCTGCCAAAGAAAAGTCACATGTTTGTAAGATTGTCACCACCAAAAGTTCGTGGTCTCCAATCTTAAAAATGTCCATCCTGTACTTCTTGTTGTGTTTTTTTGTCCTCTTTCTTCATAGCAGCTATTTCAAGGCTCTTAATGCCTTCTTCCTTACTCCCCCTACCCAGCATGTGACCTCATTTCCTATTTTCCTGAAATAAAAAGATTTCACGTTTTTTTCCTTCATAATACAGTAGAAGAGGTAAGTCATCTTTGTATCTAGATATCTCATTCCATTTTCTTCCTCCTCCTCCCATTGAGTATTTCTCTATTCTGATTTTCTTTTAAATATGGAAAACTTCAGACCCATAAACAAAAGTAGAGAAAATTAACCATTCATGTACCCATTACCCAGCTTCAAGAGTTATCAACTCAAAGCTAATATTTTTTCATATATATCCCTCCATCCACTCTTCCAAAATTTTTAAAAGCAAATCCTAGACATCATTCTACTGATAAAATTTTCATTGTATATTTTTAAATGACTTAAAAATAATCACAATACTGTTATCCCTTGAAACACTCACAGTTATTCTTTAATATCATTAGACATTCAGTCAGTGTTCACATATCCCCAAATGTTTAATTGGTTTGTTTTACAAAAATTATTTATTTTATACTTAAAAAAAATTTAGATCTAAGTAAGGTCAGTGTATTCCAGTGGTTATATCAATTATCTCCTTATAATCTATAGGTTTTCCTTTCCAGTGCTCGCTCGCTCGCTCTCTCTCAATTTCCTTGGAATTTATTTGAAGAAATTGGGTCATTTATTTTATAGGGTTTTTCACAATCTGGATTTTACTGGTTATATCCCTGTGGTGGTTTTCACATATTCTTCGGCTCTTTATGCTTCTTGGTAATTGATAGTTGGAGCCGGAGACGTGAACAGATTCAGATTTGATTTTGTGACAATACCTTATAGGTGTGTGGTGGTATTCTGTCGGGGGATACATCATGTCTGGTTGTTTCTTTGTTTGCCTTTGGTTAATTAGGTGGTGAAAATGGTGTTACTAAAATTATTCATTCCTTTATTTCTCCTGTGTCTTTTTTTCCTTCCACCATTAACATTTAAGCATCTTGCTAGGTTGAGAAAAACAACAATCCATAAAAACTGCTTTTCAGTATTTCCATCTGTTTCTAAGATATCAGGGTTATCAGTGAACTCTATAATGAATGAAACAGACCCATTTCATACCTTATTTTGCTTGACAATTGGATAACTTTGGGTACTGTTGATTGTCTCTCCTTGAAGTATTCCCATATTGACTTGTGACATATTCCCTCTCCTTTTTACTTCTATTTCTTTAATTGCTTCCTCTCAGCTTCTGTTGTAGACTCTTTAAGTGTTAGTGTTGTTCTGCCTGGCTCTAGTCTAATTATACCATCTCTGAGCAGGTAAGTAACAAATCTTTTTTTCCCCCTTAGGTTGGTTCTTTTTAGAGCTGACATATCTAAAGATGGAATGAGTCACACATCTTCATCCCTTCATGTGTAGTTCTACTTAGTTCAGCTTGTTTCTAATCTAGAAGTTTTTTGAGTTGACCCCTTGACTGACTTTTTACTCTCACCCTTCTAGTTCTCTTTACAGCTCCTATTCTAGTGTAGATCTCCATCTTCATTGCTGCAAATATCTTACCTGGTTTCTTCCTTTCCTGTCTTTATGGTCCTTTCTTCACTATAAAAATGAGAGTGATTTTTCTTTTGAAAAAAGGCAGGGGAAAAAAAAAAAAAGGCAGGGGCTCTCTATTATTCCTAGGATAAATTGTAAAGACCAGAGCTTGTTTTCTGGCCTAGCCTGTCCTTATTATCTCTTCAGCTTGATGTTGAATCATCATCATCTGCTATTTGGAAATCCTTGTCACACATTTCACACAGTTTTAACTGCGTGGCTGACTCTCCCAGAAGACTGTAACTTCTTCAGTGTAAAGACCAAGAAGTCTTTTCTTTGCCCTCATTAAACATGATGTCTGGTTCACTGTGTTTAGTGTATGTTGAGTAGATAAATTTGTGCAGTACACTATTACATTCAATGATTTCTTTATATCTTAGTTTTATCCTGATTAGGTCATGCTAATGTTCTATCACTATAGTAATTCTTGTACATTAATTTGCTTTTTTTTGTCTAGAGGTAGTCTCTCCATAGTTAAATTGAACCTTGTAATGTACATAATATTGTGGAGTTTTTCATTTTTGTTGCTTCTTTTTTACTCTGATTTATATGATTAATGCTCTGTCAGTGGGTTACTGTTGTCCCAATAATAGAAATCTGTAGACAGTTCACATAGTCACCAACATAAGATAATCCTATTGAACCTTCTTGTTAGAATATATGAGTTCCTAGGTGGTTTGGCTTGGTGTGACAATTAAGACTTAGAAAAGTGAGGCTAAAATTTTAAGTGTTCAAACCTGTGTTATTCAAGTGTCAATTTTCCAATTACAGTGGAAATTCTGTCTAGCTATTTTTTTTTTCAGGATATCACATACTTTTGTTTTCATATGCTTGTTCTAATGTTTTATCATAGTAAGATTGATAGTAAATAGTTGGTGTGATAATGAGATCCTTCCATGTTTTTTTTTTTCCAGACTTACATATTTTTAATTGAAGGAAAATTGTTTTCTCTAGCTATATTTATATAGCGTGATAAGACAAACTGTACTTAAACTTTTACAAAATAGAGGCGATTTGAAGAATAATTCCTTAAGAAATAATTCTTGATTTTCTTTTACCTACATTTATTCTCATTGAACCGATCATGTATTGCAGGTACAAAGGGCTCTGAAATATTAACAAGATTAGAGAATTTGGTTGAGTACAAAGAAGTATGTACTCCATTCAGTTTAAATACATACTTAAGCATTGAACAATGCTAAATTATTTCTTGATTAAATGTATTGGTTAAGAGGGCATTAGATTAGCTAAATAGTTTATTTACATTATAAATAATATCAGCTGTTGTAAGATTACTAGTTGCTAACATTCAATCTTGAATTTATTTATGGTTAGAACCTTTGACTTGTCGACAGTTTGTGAAATACTTATATTACTTTTTTCAGGTAATACTTTTTGTAAATTAGAAAATTTGTTTTTGTCATTAAGGAAAAACTGTTTTCTTCTCTAGAAGTTGTATGTTAATATTTGAAATTCAATAAAAGTGAATAGTGTTGTTTTGGCTCAGTTAACTGTTAAAGATCATTTAAAATACATAAAATGACTGTTTTGGCATTGATTTTCACAGTAGGTTAAAAAACATCATCTGGTATTCATATTGCCATCATAGTAAACCTCACCTTTCAGAGTGTATACAGCAAGTAATAATTTAAATTCTAAGTGAAAGAAATAATCTTTCTCTCTCTCTCCTTAGGTGGAATGAACCTTACTTGTTGAATATCTCCTGGTTACACGTTGGATTCACTTGTGAAAGAATCATTTTCCCCTGCGTGGAAGCCACTTAGTGGCTTATTTAATTATAAATCCAGGGATTGCAAAGCTTTTTGATTTTCCAGAGGAGGGACATACCACTATATCGAATAAGCTTGATATTACAGCCAAAATGGTGCTGTCCCAGAGACAACGAGATGAACTGTAAGTTTCTCTGTTTTGTGTTGTTGTTTTTTTTTAATCCTCTCATAAAAGACAAAATAGTAGATTAAAATACAGCTTTGAGAGATGTATTCTAAATTAAAACTGTTATGAGGGTTTAAATATTGGTTTGGGCTATTTGGTCTGACTATTAGAACTGGGTCTTATTTTGACTTAGTGTTACTTACCCTTTTGACATCGTGTGTACTTTTTTTTTTTTTTTTTACTTTACAATTTTGTATTGGTTTTGCCATCATGTGTACTTTTGAAGCAGAAAAAACAAGTAAGTTATTTGGGATAAGTTTTATTCTAAGCTTGTCTTAACTATCTTATGTTTAATAGGAAGGTAGGTGCTTCAAAGCACTTCACATTTTTTTTTGGTCTGGAATCCATGTATTAGAAAAATGAAATCTTTTATGTTGTTGTCACTGCTAATGCCTTTCCTTTCTGTCTTACTATGTTTTTCATCTTTGATCATCCCAATGGCTATTGTATATGAACTTTATGAAGTGGCTGATATAGTTAATGCAAGAGCGTTAATAAAACCAGTATGGAATTATGTGACTAGTACTATTTTATAGTGTCTTAAAGCATCCCATATTTTATAGCATTCTGTTTTTATAGATGAGGAGTATTGGGGGAACATTTTATCTTCATATTCTAAGTTTTTTTAGGATTTTCCTGTAGGTTTTAAAAAACTTCATTTGGAAATAATTTCAGATTTCTAGAAAAGTTGTAGCATTAGTACAAAGAATACTTATTATACATTTTATCCAAATTCACTTGTTATTTTTTTTACCATTTGCTCTATCATTTGCACCCTAGCCATGTGTAGTTCTTTAAAAACCATTTGAGGGTAAATTGCATGCATGAAGGACCTTTGCCCCCAGATACTTCATTGTGCAGTTGCTAAGAATAACTATACTCTTCTATAAAACAGCAACTTCAGTAAAATTTAACACTGTCACTTTTTATTAAATGTACTTCAGTTTTGTTGCTTGGGCCAGTAATATCCTTTGTAGCATTTTTCCCCCCTCTATGATATACCATGAAGTCCAGGATTGGGTTTATTTAGTTATCATGTCTCTTTAATCTCATTTATCTGGAACATTTCTTCAACCTTTCTTTATCTTTCATAGCGGTAATATTTTTGAGTAGTCTTTAAAGTTTTTTCTTGTTGAATGAGAGATTCTTTAAATTTTGTAGTGCTTTACAATTTTCAGATGTTTCACGCATACAATTTCATATACTTTCATAATAACCCCTTTTGCCTCTCCCCACTGATGACCGACCACTGGCTTATTCTCTGTGTGAGTCTGCTTCCTTTTTTTTGTTTCTTTCATTCACTAGTTTGCTGTATTTTTTCAGATTCCACATATAAGTGATATCATACAGTATTTGTCTGACTGCGTAGTGCCCTCCAAGTCTGTCCATGTTGCTGCAAATGGCAAGGTTTTCCTTTTTGGGGCTGAGTATTATTCCATTGTATATATACCACATCATCTTTACCCATTCATCTGTTGGTGGACAGGTTGCTTCCATACCTTGGCAGTTGTCCATAATGCTACTGTGAGCATTGGAGTGCATATATCTTTTTGAGTTAGTGTTTTGGAGTGGAATTGCTGGGTCATGTGATAGTTCTACTTTCAGTTTTTTGAGAAACGTCCATACTATTTTCCACATTGGCTGTACCAATTTACATTCCCATCAACAGTGTTTGAGGGTTCCCTTTTCTCCATAACCTTGCCAGCATTTGTTATTTGTGAGTCTTTCGATTTTTTCTTTGTTTTGGCTGCATCCTGTGGCATGTGGCATCTTAGTTCCCTGACCAGGGATCGACCCATGCCCGTGTGTCGGGAGCATGGAGTCTTAACCATTGGGCCAACAGGGAAGTCTTTTTTTTTTTCCCAAAATAGAGTGTTTCTCATTTTGTTTTTTTCCTCATAATTAGAGCCAGTCTCTGCATTCTTGGACAGAATACTACATAAATAATATTGAATTCTTGTCAGAATATCATATCTAGGCGCATCCCTCAATGATGATGTTAATTTTGACCCCTCAGTCTCAGTGCCTATTGTCTCCATTATAGAGTTACCGTTATTTCCTCTTCAGCAAATAAATGGGGAGACACTTTAAGATGATGCAGACGTTCTTCTTCCTATCGCTACTTCTCCCCTAGATTTAGCATCCATTGATTATTCTTGCCTGAATGATTCTTTACTACAGTGGCTGTAAAGTGATGATTTTCTAACACCACTACTCATTCTGTATTTATTAGTCAGCACTCAGCATTTTACTGTAATCAGTGCATCTTCTTTTTCTTTCTTTTATGTATGTGTCTTTTCATTATTGGTATTAATTCATGGGTTCTTAAATTTCCAGTTGTTTATCATTCATTACTATTGTACTGTTTGGGGGCTTGAATTGTCACAGATTTCACATAGGAGCGTCTTCAGTTTGCTCTTTTATGTGCCGCTATCGTTTTTTGTAAGCAGTTGCTTACTTTCTAGGATAATAGGATGTTCCAAGCTTATTGTTTACTTTAATTTGTTTACCTCAACAATTTGTTTACCTTAACAAGGATTTGCCTTAACCATAGTGTCAGCCATTGCTCCAAGAAGCCCTGGTTCTTCTTAGTGAAAGTGAAAGTCGTTCAGTTGTGTCTGACTCTTTGCGACCCCATGGACTATACAGTCCATGGAATTCTGCAGGCCAGAATACTGGAGTGGGCAGCCTTTCCCTTCTCCAGGGGATCTTCCCAATCCAGGGATCGAACCCAGGTCTCCCACATTGCAGGCGGATTCTTTACCAGCTGAGTGGTATTTGAGATCAAGATATGGGCATTAAGTGTACTCATTGCTGGGGATGTCTTTGCTTCGGGGCCCTTTAAGTAGACAGAACTAGGAAATACATATATGTGTTAACACATATACAGACTCCCTAGCTCATATTTGTGCTAAGGTTTCTCAGTCTTTGCACAGTTGACATTTGGGGCTGAGTAATTCTTTGCTGTGGGGGCTGTCCTGTACATGCTTGGTTGTTTAGCAACATCCCTAGCTTTTGCCCACTATATGCCATAACCAAAAATATTTCCAGACGTTGCTACTGTCCTCTGGGAGGACTGTAATACTTCTAAAATAGTTTCAGAATTATTATTATGCTCATACCAGTGAAAACTCTCCTGGAAAGGGTCCAGAGTTTGAATGCAGTTCTTCCCCCATCCGTTCTACTGAAGACAGAGTGTGTAATGAAACACTGAGTGTGTAAGGTACGTAGATTCATTTTGTGTTTTCTCTTCCTCTTCATGTAGTTACATCATTCATTTGAAATACAGTTGGGTACATCCGTTCTGTTAATAGCTTTTCCAGTTTCTTGTGTTTTACATTGCACCTGCTCCCCATCTTTATTATGTATGTTTCCTTGTTTCTTGCTTCTTTCACAGTTAAAAGGCAGCATACTGTATGTTCTCTTTTGCATTTTACTTTTTTTCACTTAACAGTGTCTCCTGGAACTCACTCATGTCAGTTCATAGAAATCCTCTTCTTTCCCCACCCCTCCAATAGCTGGATAGTACTCCACTGTTTATACACCAGTTTTTCAACCATTCTTCCATGTTTGAACATATAGGTAGTTTCCACTATTTTGTAATTGCAAAGAATATTGTAATGAGTGACCTTGCATATGTACTTTTATCTTATAGAAGGCATATCTGGTTTTTAATCATTCTTGTTTCTGTCTTTTCTTTAGATAGATTTTTTTCTTTAGGTAGAAGATTCTTTTCTTCTAAATAACTTGGGAGAGCTGACTGCAAGTCTTGCTTATCACCCTCATAATCAGGATGAATATTTAAATTATGGCCAAGAATAGAGCTTTTAATTTGTCTAAAAATCAGTTGAGAAGGGAAGAACCTAATTTCAGGTGGCTAAGTTTTTAGAGAATTTGAGATAACTGACTTAAAAGTGTTCATCAAGCAAAGCAGATTTGTCCCACAGATCTAAATATACATTTAGGATATGGATTTAGTGTCCTCCAGTTTTTAGGAAGGAAATAAAGTGAAGGGTTTTGCTTTTTTTCCTGTTTTTGAAAATGATCTGAACACATATTTACTATGATAGCAAGAAATAAATGTTTATGTGCCTCTTACAAGTAAGATAAATTTTGGCACCTCAGTTGGCCTTTGTAACATTTTAGCATTTCTAAAAGTTGGCAAGCAGTTTAAACTACAAAATTCTTTTAGGCTTTTTTGGAATAGAAATGAAATTAATTTTTTTAAGAACTTGAAACATAATTTGTGATTCAACCTAGCAAATGTGTATTGCCTACCTTGTGTGTTCTTACTACTCTGGGGCATATAAACATGAGTAATAACATGAAACCATTTATGTGGATATGACAAGCATCTTTTAGATAAATCAAGGGTGGGAGAAATTAAAATGATCCAATTTTACAACTAATAACAGAGGTAGTTTTCTGACTTTGAATTCACTATTCATTAAACAAAATTCTGTTACCAAAAGAAATGTATGTCAAAATGTAAACCTAACCCCCCATTTTCTTAGTCCTGCTTTCGAGAAGTGGCCACCTATATACCCCTATATAATTTTTTAAAGATATTTTTCATATGTTTACAAAAATTGCATGAACATCTTTTTTCTCCTTAAGATTTATAGGATAGAATTATACTTTACAAACTGCTTTTAATATTTTTTGTCACCCTTCCTATGAGTTTGGAAATGTTTACTGTCTGTTGCTAGTTCATCTAATAGCAACATCTAGTACATCTTATACCTCTATTTCTTTATCAAATTTTATGCATTGATTCTCCCCCATGGAAGATGAAGGGAGTCTGTTATTTTTATGTTGTCCTGGTTGATGATATTTGTACTGTTTGATCTGATGTTCACTCCCTAATTCTTTCGTGCAACAACTTTCCTATTGTATCTTTTTAACACTTATATTGAAGTATAGTTGATATATAAATAACTATACACATTTAATATGTACAATTTGATGAGTTTGGACCATTCTTATATTCTTATTTTGATTACTCTATTGTTGAGTTCAGTTCAGTTCAGTTCAGTTGCTCAGTTGTGTCTGACTCTTTGCGACCCCATGAACTGCAGTACGCCAGTCCTCCCTGTCCATCACCAACTCCCGGAGTCCACCCAAACCCATGTCCATCGAGTCGGTGATGCCATCCAACCATCTCATCCTCTGTCGTCCCCTTCTCCTCCTGCCCTCAATCTTTCCCAGCATCAGGGTCTTTTCAAATGAATCAGCTCTTCACGTCAGGTGGCCAAAGTATTGGGGTTTCAGGTTCAACATCAGTCCTTCCAGTGAACACCCAGGACTGATCTCCTTTAGGATGGACTGGTTGGATCTCCTCGGAGTGCCAGGGACTCTCAAGAGTCTTCTCCAACACCACAGTTCAAAAGCATCAATTCTTCTCCGCTCAGCTTTCTTTATAGTCCAACTCTCACATCCATACGTGACCACTGAAAAAACCATAGCCTTGACTAGACAGACCTTTGTTGACAAAGTAATGTCTCTGTTTTTCAGTATGCTGTCTAGGTTGGTCATAACTTCCTTCCAAGGAGTAAGCGTCTTTTAATTTTATGGCTGCGATCACCATCTGCAGTGATTTTGGAGCCCAGAAAAATAAAGTCAGCCACCATTTCCACTGTTTCCCCATCTATTTCCCATGAAGTGATGGGACCAGATCTTTGTTTTCTGAATGTTGAGCTTAAGCAACTTTTTCACTCTCCTCTTTTACTTCCGTCAGGAGTTGTTGGGTAGATTTTGTCATTATGTACCTTTTCAAGATGGACCTATAGATGGACCTCTTTGGGTCTTTGCATGCCAGAGAACACATTTTTTTGCTCCCAAAATGAATAAGTAAAAAGTGAAGAATTTTTAGATTATACATTTTTCTCACTCAATTATAAGTATTAGGGGAAAAAATTGCCATGTTTTAGATTGCAAAAAAAATCTCAAATTCCAAAAAAGCAGAAATCACATTGGCCTCATTTGCTGATCATAACGCTATAAAAATGCAGTCTATCCATCTGAGCATTTACAATGTATACTTCTAAAGTAACTGGAATAAAGAGAGCAAAATGAACCTTAGGAAGTGAAGAAATCAATAATACGGTACTCACATCAAAAACCCCTAGGATATATAGCCCACATAGCATACAGAAAATTAGATAGTCTTTAATGAATCTTTAAAAAAAAGAGAAATAAACTTTCAAGAAAAAGGAATTCATAAGTAAAAGCAGAAATTAATGAAATAGAAGATGTAGCTTGGTAATTTGACAGGTAAAATTAAAAACTAGCTTTAAAAAGAGACTAAAAGTGAAAAGACACAAATGAACAATAATGAAAAAGGCAACATAAAATGAAGTCAGGTGATTTTCAAAATAATGAGAATGTTCTCTTAAGTTTGAAAATCTGAATGACCTGAGTGATTCTCTAAGAAAATGTATGTGATCAGATTTGTTTAAGAGAAGTTAGAAAACTTGAATAGAACCTTGACTATAGAGGAAATGGTAAAAATAGGTGCATACCAAGTTCAGGTGATTTTCAAGCCTAGACTTCCTGTCAAGTCTTTAAGGACCAGTAACTTCCCAGATTATGAGGTCTCTTCCAAAACATAGGAAAAGGTGGGAAACTTAGGAATTCATTTTAGTAGGGTGGAGTAACCCTGACAGCAACAGCAGGCAAGAGGAAAATAATAAAGAACAGTACATGCTAATTCTTAAATGAACTCAGATATAAAGAAATATAACAACTGAAGCTGGTAGTATATGAAAAAAATTAATTATGGCCAAATGTGATTTATTGCCAGAATGTAAAGGTTTTTCAGCGTTTAGTCACCTGTTAGTATAATTACTGTATTAATACACAGGAGGAAAAAATGTGGTCAGTCCAGAGAATATAGAAATTGTATTCTTACTACCCAGTCCTTATTGTTAGAAATTCCTTAGAAAATAAGAAATTCAATATTTACTTAATTTCATTAAGGCTTGTTGCCAGAAATCTACAGTAGATATTAGAAATACCAAGTGCATTTCCATTAAAGTCTAGAACAAGTTCAGAGTTCCTGTGCTCCTGCTACCATTTAAATTTGTATTTGAGATTCTAGCCAGTGCAGGGAGGCAACAAAAAGTATTAGAACTATAGGAAAGGAAGGAGACCAAGTGTTTGTAGGTGATAGCATCTGCCTAGGAAATCAAACAGAGTCAACAGTAGCTTAAAAATATGATATATTTATGTGTGTCTCTACACATAAAGATGTCTGTAAGATCTCTTGATAAGTCAAATAATCTGGTTGCTAAATAAGATGGTATAATACGTTTCTGTTAAATACCCCCCCCCCCACAGCTGTGCATTTCTTTTGTGCCTGTATCTGTGTAGATGCACAGATAAAGGCCTGAAGTGTTAAGCGTGGTTACTTCTGAAGAGAAGAATGAAATTGGATAAATGTAGAATGAAGATGTGTGCCAGTATTGTTTCAGTATTTTCGAAGACAAATATATTTCTTTTTTGTGTAAGTAAGAAGTAAAAGTTAAATGTGTTTTCTTCTAAACAAAGTAACTATAGATGATGATTATTCTCTGACATTATAGGTTGCAATGGAGAAGTGTTTTGTTCAGTTCAGTCGCTCAGTCGTGTCTGACTCTTTGCGGCCCCATGAATTGCAGCACACCAGGCCTCCCTGTCCATCACCAACTCCCGGAGCTCACTCAGACTCGTGTCCATCGAGTCAGTGATGCCATCCAGCCATCTCATCCTCTGTCGTCCCCTTCTCCTCCTGCCCCCAACCCCTCCCAGCATCAGAGTCTTTTTAGGTCAGCCTATTTCTTTTCACTTTTCTGCCTAGGTACCCTTAGTATCTGTACACTTGTTCATGTTCCCCAAGCTAGGTTTTGTTTTGTTTTGTGTTTTTTTGGCTGTATGGCATGAAGGATCCTAGTTCCCCTGATCATGGATTGAATTCCTATCCCCTTGCAGTGGAAGCATGGGAGTTCTAACCGCTGGACTGCTAGGGAAGTCCCTGGATATTCTTTATTTTTTTCTCTTAGTATATTTGGTCTTGTGTCTTTTGGATTCCTTTTATTTTCAGTTTTATGTTACCTTAGATTTTTTTTGGAAAGCATAGAGTGTTCATCTATAATTTTCTGCTGCTTCCAGGGGTTATTCTTTCTCTATATAGCATGCTTTCCTCTAGTTTACTTTCTTTGCTACTTTTCCTCTTCTCTTAAGAAAGTTTACATGGGTCCTATGTGGCATTTTTGAGTATAGTTCTGTTTTGTGGAAAGAGTGATGAAGCTGGAATAGCTTGAAATTGAATGTGCTGTCTTAGTACACCTTTCTACTTAATTAATATAGTCCTTTGCTCTTGGGGCATTTTACCTCTTAGCTTTTCAGGTCCTTCTTAGGTGAGCTAAATCTTCAAGTCATCTCAGGCCTTTTTTGGATAATTTATTGTTTGTCTTTGTTGGCTAATTCTGGCTGGCACATGTAAAGCTAATTCCCTTAACCCTTCTCTTAAATCTCCCTTTACCTGTAGACGGTGCCCTAAAACTCCCCCGTGATTGCTTGTCTGTTGCTCTCTCCAAAGCTCCTGGAAACCACTGATCTTTTTCCTCTAGTTTTGCCATTTCTGGAAAGTTGATATCACATGGTATGAGGCTTTTCAGAATGACTTTTTTTGGTATGCATTTTGAGGTTCCTTCATGTCTTTTTGTTACTATATTTTGAAGCTGTGTTTTGCTTTGGAAAAGATTTCCCTGGTGGCTCAGACGGTAAAGCGTCTGCCTACAATGCAGGAGACCAGGGTTCACTCTGTGGGTTGGGAAGATCTCCTAGAGAAGGAAATGGCAACCCACTCCAGTATTCTTGCCTGGAAAATCCCATGGATGGAGGAACCTGGTAGGCTACAGTCCATGTGGTCGCAAAGAGTCAGGACTGAGCGACTTCACTTTCACTCTCACTTTTGCTTTAGAAAACTAAACCTCTTCAGTTATTTGAGGGATTCAAGTTTTTCCTGTGCATGTATTTTAACATTGTATATATTTAGTGTCTATTAGAAAGTAACTCTGTCCTGGCCTTTAAAAAAAGAAAGTAAACATCTGTACTTTGCTACAAACTAAAGTTATATCTGTACATGGGAGTACACTGCTATCTGTGTGAATTAGAATCTCTTAATACTTGGCACAAAGGCAAAATACATGAATTGAGTGCTGGGACTGAAATGAGACTGTAACTGTAGTTCATACCCTGTTAAACTATATTTTCATTGACTATAAATATAAGTATATATTTAGACATACACTTCTTAATATGTTGCTTTCATCTAGCTTGTTTTGAGGTTTTGCTGCCTTTATATTTCCTTGGGGTGATAGAGTATGAGCCCTTCTAAGTCTTCAAAGGAAGATTAAAGTTATTCTCAGTTTGTGTTATATTTAATCTTTTTATTCTTTGAAAGCTTTTAATTGAAATATTTCATTCAGTAGAATGCATCATATTCTGATCATTCCAAAATAACAAATAATGACTTACAGTCCATGGGGTCACAAAGAGTCAGACATGACCTAGAGACTAAGCACACATACTGTAGGAGGTACTGGTATTTTCTGTTGTTAATGTTAGACTTGTCAAAACAGCAATAGTAAATAAAACATATTTCATTTGTGAAATTGAACCAAGATTATAAAATTGCTTAATGTTTCAAGATATACATTTCAAAACATACTTCCTTTGTGAAATTGAACCAAGATTATAAAATTGCTTAATGTTTCAAGATATACATTTCAGTATTTATTGAGTGAGATGTAGGCATCTTTAAAGGTAATTAAGATGTGGCATCAATGTCAAAATTGTTGATTTTTCTGTCAAACTCATACAGAGCTGCAGAACTTTATTGTGTCATGACATTTTGTTTCCCTGAATTTGATTGTATTTTAGAAGATTGTATTAAAAGAGAAGTTACTGAAAAGAGAGGAGGGCAGTGCCCCAAATACAGTTAAGGAAGTTGAAAAAGTTGTATGCTGAGTGGCTCCTGTTTTGTTTTTGTTTTACTGAACTTGACGGTCAGCTGAAAGGTGGGATACAGTTAGATATTTGAGAGGACAGAAAGGAGACTCGGGACAAGTGAATGATTCATCAGGCAGCATTGGAATGACAACCATGTATTATGACTTGACCCATACAAGTTTTTTTAGCCAGGTAATTCTAGGGATGTCTGTTGTAAATATCTGGTTTTAAGTGATCTTTACTTTTATGCTTTAGGGCTTATTTATGATGCTCTTTGTTTATTTAGTTGGTATCCCATCTAATCTTCCTATATCCTTCTGATAAGTAAGTCTTTTTAAAATGCCACTTAAACTGCTTTTTCTTGCCTTGCATGTCCTTCATGATGTTTCTGTCCTATCTTTCAGCCATTTCTGTCATACCTTAATCTCATTTCCAGTATTTATATCTATTATTTATGTGGATCACTTTTGGAACAATTTTAAGTAATGGTAATAGGCATTCTTTTCTTGTCCTTGGCATTAATGAAGATATTTCTAGTGTTTTACTGTTAACAGTATTATTTATTGGTTGAAACTTTGAGGGATTTCTTTTTAAAATATTAATAAGATATCTTTTTTAATATTAATGAAGACCTTTCTGTTGTAAAGGAATGTTCTAAAATCAAGAATGTTGAAGCATTTGATCATACAGATATTGAGATCTTCATCATATTCTTTCCCAGTTCCCCTCAGTATACCAGGTACCTGTTCTTTTACTTAATGATGAAGAGTCCACTTACCGTGATTTACCTAAATTTTATTTTACTTCACCACTGCCAGAATTAGGTCTCATTGTAACCTCTTGCTGTGCTTTACTTGTCCCAGGACTGGTAGTAGTTGAATCCTGGCCTACCCTTTTGAAATATATTCAAGTGTGATGATGAAGGATGATTATTACAATCCTTTGTCAGGGCACAGGAAGTTGGAGAGGTATAAGACCTATGGCCAAGAACTTAACTTATCAGTACTGCCCTTTCCCCAAAGTCTCAGTGGGTGACTGTAGCATACTTAAGAAACCATGTTATCTACCTGTCTGAGAGTTGGCTAATGTATGGCAGCAGTTTGTGGAATGACCCGCAGTAGTGTTTCTGCACTTGCAGTGAACTTTATTCACATCTTCAGCAGGACTATGTAATTCATCTTGGTGTTTGTCTAAAATGGCATTGCCTGGGTCATTGTGCGGGTTGTCTTCTGTAGCAGGGCACCAGAGACGATGATGTGCTCCTGGTGGCATGAACCTGCATGCTTGATCCTGCTGGTCTGGTCTCATTATCCTGGTGGTGTGCCCTCCTAACCCGGTAGGGATCCCACATTCATAGGGCCACTGCAGCCTATCAGAGCAGTGCACATTAACCCCACTGCTTTCCTCCTTCCTGAATAGGTGAGATCAGTGTGTCTTTTGTAATGGACCTGGTGAGAAGACATCTATTTGTCAGTTTCTAACTTAACCTTGTTTTTCCTCATATAAAACAGAGTTTGAGGAAACACTGTTATTGTCATTTTGGTTTCAGAAGACCTGAATTTTGATTCTCAACTTCACCGTTTATTAGACGCCCCCCCAAAAAAATCAGTTAAGCTCTATGAGCCTCGGTGTCTTTACCTTTGAAAAACAGCTTCTACCTGTCCCTGTAGTGCATGCTCTGTAATTCTCTCTGCTTCAGTTTTGTTGGTAAGAGATGCTGGGGACCCTGAAGTATTCTGCTTTTATTGTTGGTGTTGTCTAATCTTTTTAGAGTCATTTTTGTTTAACTAGCAGTTAATAGCATTTTGATACTCCTATCTCTATAAGAATGTGAGGTTGTGTATGGGTTGGTAGTGGTGGGATGTTATGTATGACTCATACTACAAATACTACTGATACTACAGCTACAAAAATTATCTTGTGGCTATAAGAATGAAGGGCATGTAGGAAGTCAGCTAAAGTGCTTAAAATACAATCCTTGCATTTTTAATAAGCTTAAGAATAGTTTAGAAAAGCAAAGTCTCATTTGTTACTGTAGCAGTCTCACAGGCGAGCAGAAGACTCTGTCCAGGATGGCACTGTCCATATGTCAGCGAGAATTCATAGGTAAAGTCCTTCACCTCAGTCTGTTCTGATTTTAGCCATTTTCTGTGATTCTGCATGGCTTTATTGATTTTGGTTCTACTCAGAGTGACCTGTTGCACTTCTATGTGAATTTTTCTTTGATTCTAGTGATACTTGTTTTTCTTCATCTCCGAAGGCTTAGTAGATTTATTTAACTCGTGTATGAAGTTTCTTTGAGAGATTATTATAAACTTGTGCTTTGACGCCCTCCTGTTTTCAAGGTTATGCATCTTCCATCACTAATAAAGTGATGATCAACTCTGAGTCAACAACTGAAATTAGTAGCAAACTTTAGAAGCACCCTTTAGGCTTTTGTTAGAACCAGCAGGTTCTTCAGTCTTATTTATTCTTTCTTTATATGATGGTGGTATACCTTGCCTGCGTTAGAGGTTCTGTGTTCTCAGTATGAGTTCAGTTAGCATAGATGTTGAGTGGCGAGGTAACAGGCAGCGGTGTTAGAGTTACTTGGCCATGGGAACCTGGTATTTGGTGTGGAAATAGAATTGACTAGACTGTTCTGGGACGGGTTTGTAGACTTTGTACATCATCAGTATGTTGTACCTCCCCTGATGATATCATACACATTTAAACTTCAGCTTTATTTACTGTATTTTTGTTTATATTCCCTTTCTCTTTGATAATTCAGTATTATGATATTTTAGACCATCCCCAAGAAAAAGAAATGCAAAAAAACAAAATGGCTGTCTGAGGAGGCCTTACAAATAGCTGTGAAAAGCAAAGGAGAAAAGGAAAGATACACCCATTTGAATGCAGAGTTCCAAAGAATAGCAAGGAGAGATAAGAAAGCCTTCCTCAGTGATCAGGGCAAAGAAGTAGAGGAAAACAATACAGTGGGAAAGACTAGAGATCTCTTCAAGAAAATTAGAGATACCAAGGGAATATTTCATGCAAAGATGGGCACAATAAAGGACAGAAATGGTATGGACCTAACAGAAGCAGAAAATATTAAGAAGAGGTTGCAAGAATACATAGAAGAACTATACAAAAAAGATCTTCATGACCCAGATAGTCACGATGGTATGATCACTCACCTAGAGCCAGACAACCTGGAATGTGAAGTCAAGTGGGCTTTAGGAAGCATCACTACAAACAAAGCTCGTGGAGGTGATGGAATTCCAGTTGAGCTATTTCAAATCCTAAAAGATGATGCTGTGAAAGTGCTGCACTCAATATGCCAGCAAATTTGGAAAACTCAGCAGTGGCCACAGGACTGGACAAGATCAGTTTTCATTCCAATCCCAAAGAAAGGCAATGCCAAAGAATGCTTAGACTACTGCACAGTTGGACTCATCTCACACGCTGGTAAAGTAATGCTCAAAATTCTCCAAGCCAGGCTTCAGCAATATATGAACCGTGAACTTCCAGATGTTGAAGCTGGTTTTAGAAAAGGCAGAGGAACCAGAGATCAAATTGCCAACATCCGCTGGATCATTGAAAAAGCAAGAGAGTTGCAGGAAAACATCTACTTCTGCTTTATTGACTATACCGAAGCTTTTGACTGTGTCAATCACCACAAACTGGAAAATTCTGAAAAAGATTCTGAAAAACCAGACCACCTGACCTGCCTCTTGAGAAATCTGTATGCAGGTCAAGAAGCAACAGTTAGAACGGGATATGAAACAACAGACTGGTTCCAGATAGGAAAAGGAGTACCTCAAGGCTGTATATTGTCACCCTGCTTATTTAACTTATATGCAGAGTACATCATGAGAAATGCTGGGCTGGAAGAAGCACAAGCTGGAATCAAGATTGCTGGGAAAAATATCAGTAACCTTAGATATGCAGATGACACCACCCATATGGCAGAAAGCGAAGAAGAACTAAAGAGCCTCTTGATGAAAGTGAAAGAGGAGAGTGAAAAAGTTGGCTTAAAACTCAAAATTCAGAAAAGTAAGATCATGGCATCTGGTCCCATCACTTCATGGCAAACAGATGGGGAAACAGTGGAAACCGTGTCAGACTTTATTTTTCGGGGCTCCAGAATCACTGCAGATGGTGACTGTAGCCATGAAATTAAAAGACGCTTGCTCTTGGAAGAAAAGTTACGACCAACCGAGACAGCATATTAAAAGGCAGAGACATTACTTTGCCAACAAAGGTCCATCTAGTCAAGGCTATGGTTTTTCCAGTGGTCATGTATGGATGTGAGAGTTGGACTATAAAGAAAGCTGAGCATCAAAGAATTGATGCTTTTGAACTGTGGTGTTGGAGAAGACTCTTGAGAGTCCCTTGGACTGCAAGGAGATCCAACCAGTCCATCCTAAAGGAAATCAATCCTGAATATTCATTGGAAGGACTGATGCTGAAGCTGAAACTCCAATGCTTTGGCCACGAAGAGCTGACTCATTTGAAAAGACCCGGATGCTGCAAAAGATTGAAGGCGAGAGAAGGGGACAACAGAGTATGAGATGGTTGGATGGCATCACCAACTCAATGGTGATGAATTTGTGTAAACTCTGGGAGTCCGTGATGGACAGGGAGGCCTGGTGTGCTGCGGTCCATGGGCTTGTAAAGAGTTGAACACGACTGAGCAACTGAACTGAATTGAATGCCATGTAATAGCTCTCTTTTTCTAAACTGTTAAGTGTAAATATGGTTACTAACTAGATATTTAACTTTCACTGGATAGAGAGCACATGCCTGATATTCTCAAGTCTCACTGCTCCTCCCCAACTCCAGTATTTTACAGTGTTCATTTTAAGCCTTACTGTAGAGTGGAATACTGAGGCTGCTTTAAGTTCTGTTCTTGCTAAAGTCAACCTGTGAATAGCCAGATTGCTTGGACACTTTTTAAACTATGTTTTACCTCTCTCAGATCTTTGTCACTGGCAGCGATTTCCATTTCTTTGAAATGTCCTTCTCCATTGGCTTGCTGACATCTCTTAATTTTTGTACTATAACAGGATTCTTCACTTTCTGGTGGCTTCTTAAAAAGTTTGATATCTGTCAAGGTTCTATCATTTACTTTCTACTTTCCTTCTTCCAAAATGTCTTTCACCACTTATGGTTTGAAACACTGCTACCTATTTACCAGTTTTCCCCAATTCTTTAATTACATCAAATCCATCTCTTAAGCTTCTGATCTTTATGTTCAATTACCTTCTTTATCATATATCTTTATTTAAATGTCTTATAGCCACTTCAGGTCAAAAGATTTAAAACTGAACTAATTATATTCCTGCCTCCCCTCCCCCCCCCCCTTCTTCTCCTGTTCTGTCCAAGTAAATGTTATTACCATGTACCAAAAACTTGTGAATCAACTGTTTTCTCCCATGTCCCACTTTGTGTAGGCTGGTCAGAATACCCATCATTTAAAAGTCTACAAATAACAAACGCTGGAAAGAGTGTAGAGAAATTGAACCCTCCTGCACTGTTGGTGGGAATGTAAGTTGGTACAGCCACTATGGAAAACCGTATGGAGTTTCCTTTAACAGTAATTAAAAATAGAATTACTGTATAATCCAGCAATCCTACTTCTGGTCATATACCTGGACAAAGCTATAATTCAAAAAGAGGGTACCCCTATGTTTGTAGCGGCACTATTCACACAAGCCAAAACATGGAAATATCCTGTCCATTCATCAGTAGATGGATGAATAAAGAAGATGTGATACATATGTACAGTGAAATACTACTCAGTGATAAAAGAGAACAGAATAATGCCATTTGCAGAAACATGGGTGCAACTAGAGATTATAATACTAAGTGAAATAAGTCAAAAAAGAGAAAAACACTGTATCACTTATACGTGGAATCTAAAATTATGGCACAGATGAACCTAAATATGAAATGGAAGGAGACTCACAGAGACCAGATTTGTGGTTGCCGAGGTGGTGGGGCGGGGGAGAGATGAGCTGCAACTTGGAGGTTGGTAAATGTAGACTGTTTCATTTAGAATGGATATACGACAAGGTCTAGTGTATAGCACTGGAACTGTATCCAATCTCCTGGGATAAAACATAATGGAAAAGAATATTTTAAAAAAGAAGTGTGTGTGTGTATGTATAACTCAGTCACTATGCCGTACAGCAGAGATTAGTACAACATTATAAATCAGCTGTATTTGAATTTTTAAAAGTGTGTGTGTTGGACTTTTTAAATTGCAGTATAGATTCACTTTAAAAACATTTATGAAGAAATTTAGTATATGGAAGTATATGAAAATGGAACAACTCCAGTTAAAGGAGGGAGGTATAGTGTTCCACCTACTTGGCCAGTTTCTTCCCTACCTGCTCAGTAAATACTGATTGGAATTATTATCCTAAATTGCTTCACTACCTGTTTAATGACCTTGAATGTATCAGTCTCTCAATTATGTAATATAGGGGTTATACACTTTCCTACCTAATTTAACAGCATGGTTTTAGGATCAAAAGAGGCAGTGAATGCTGTTTTTTAGATTTAAAACTTTTGTACATCCTCACATAGGCCTCTCTTCCAAACACCATTACTTGGGGGGTTAGGAAATTTCAACATAAGAATTTGTGGGGTATACAAATAGTCTGTAGCATCTTTTGACTTAAATGTAAAGATGTTTGAAAAGCTTTGACTATATGAATACTTATTGTAACATTATTTTAAATGTTGAAACACTGACCGGTTTTCAGTGTATTGAATGAAATGAACAGATATGTGACTTGATTAAAGCATACGTGTGAATGTATAGGCAAAGAGCATGGTATGAGTGACCTGTGCTGACCTATGTTAGTATTAATCTCAAAATATTGGGATTTTTTTGGTAAGGAAAAGGATATAATTTCTTCTTTTAATATTCTTACCTAGAAATGTATCATCATTTATCTATCCTTTACCAAAAAAAAGTCCATTAAGATAATAATTGCTATAATTTGTACATGTTACGTGTACATATTGTCTGTTATATGAGCTTCAGAATTGTAAGCTGTGTGTAGTGTGTTCAGGCAAAGCTCCAGCACTCAGGCTTGACTCTGAGGAAGGAGTAGAGCTGTGTAGGAACAGTGAATATTTACAAACACTGCCTAAGATTTTGTAAACCCTTGACGTTTTTCCCTTTGTTGCCTGAAGAAGGAAATAAAGCTAAGTGATAGATAGGTGTCTTTTAGTGTCTTTGTTTTCCTTACCACTTGGGATATTCTTACCAAAGGGTAATTTATTTGTTGAAGGTTAGTTTGTTTGTAATATAGACTTTGACAGCACAGTATTTGATGAAATTATTTTGAGAGAGCCTTTGCCTTCCTATTTGTATTACTTCAGAAGGCCCAAGTAGAACTGCTTGGAAATTACAAAGTAGTACTATTTACAGATTCACGTAAAGAATTTATTTCTGAATGAATCAAATTATCCATTAATAAAACAGGCCAGAAGGTACAGGCTTGTAAGAAGCACACACAGACTCACAATAATAATCCTATACTTTCTTCAGTCCCACAGCCCACAAGTGTGATGTTCTGACCTTGTAATTCTAAATTAATCTTTCATCTATGACACTGTACTGTTTGTAGCTTGTGCCTTTTCCCCACCCACTCTCATGGTTTAAAGTTGTCTCTAATAGTAAAATGCTAATTATAATTTTACCAGAACAATTCTCCTTACAGAACTAAATTTCATTTGCTAGTCCTTGAGTGTCTGTAAGAATGACAAGTATTAATAGTAAGGAGGGCTAAGTATAAACATGAACAAAATTGATAATTACTGTCACAAAATGATAACTAGTTATATAAGCCAGGTCTTGATCTTACAATTTGTAAGGTAAACAACGCATTAGAAATATAATTAAAAGTTCGAGAATAGTATTAACAATCTTATGGATATGCTGTGAAGGGTTAACTATTTTAGAGGCTTTTGTGGAGTGGGTGGTTCATTTTCTTGTGAAATGCTTGTATGATTGGAAGGGTAATCCTCTTTAAAAAAAAAAGAGTTGTCTTAAGGCTTATGAGATTTTTTAAAAAAATACTTTCTTCAACATAGGAATGAAAATTTATTGAGTCATTTGAATTTGTTGTCTTTCAGAAATCGAGCTATAGCAGATTATCTTCGTTCAAATGGCTACGAAGAAGCATATTCAGTTTTTAAAAAGGAAGCTGAATTAGATATGGTATGTTTGACTTTTTACAGTTACTCACATAGTTGATGAGTAGATTTATTGAAGTATCAGTAGTTAGCAGTCACCTCAGTTATTCAAAATCTTGTCATTTGTTATTATGGTTTTACTTGGCACTAAACCTGAAATTCACCCACCAACACACACCTTCTTTGTATAATCTGATAATTTTAGTGATGATTGGGCCTAGAGATTGAATGGTGTGTATGATGTGAGGTTTTGTATTTGAGCCCTTTTTTCTTTCTTTTTTTTTAAATCTACTTTTTTCCTCTCTCTAGAATGAAGAATTAGATAAGAAATATGCTGGGCTTTTGGAAAAAAAATGGACATCTGTTATTAGATTACAAAAGAAGGTAACAAAATCTTTTTCTTTTAGTTGTATTCAGAGTATTATATTAAATATAAACTTCGAAAGTATCAACATAATAAATTTTTTTCTGCATTAGCAGCTACGATTAACCTTAAAAAGGTAAATAAAAATACATTTCTATGTATTATGGCATATACAGACCATTGCTGATACATTGCTAACTTAGGCAAACAGGAGTACTGGCTGGTTTGAACGTAACCCAGCCCTGACTTCAAGGAATTGGTACTGAAGAACCCATTTATATACTTATTGGGAAGAACACATGGAACCAATATGATGCTAGGAAGAGAGCACTAAAATGTGCTCTTAGACATTTCATTTTCTTCTCTGAGCTTTGATCTGTTAAGTGAGGGCAATAAGTAATATTCTGGTCCTAATATTTGTACTTGCAGTAGGCAAAGTTAGAATGAATAATGTTGTTATAACATGATTTAATCCATAAAAAGCCCTTATTAGGAAAGTGCCTGGCACATAGATGTCAGTAGTGTTAGCTTTTATTATGAATATTCTGATGAACAGGTACAATGCAAATGAAGTTTGGAAAGAATTTACTAAGGGTGGCAGAATTAGAAGGGATCAAGATAGATTTCCTACTCTTCCTCAAGTTGCATCCAGCACCTTCCAAATTCTTCAAGTTAAGGGGTTCAGGCACAATTGTATTGAGTTTTTCTCAGTGTGCAGTTTTGTCACGCCACTAAGATTTTAGTGATATGTAATATAGATAATTTTCAGTTAAATCTAACAAATGCTTTGTAAATTGCTAAAATTTTATTCTGCATATATGGATGCAAAATAAAGGCAGTTTTAAAAAATACCAAATATACAATTTTTATCAGAATCTATCTGTATATAACTACTGTGTGTTCCTTCTTAAGGTTATGGAATTAGAATCAAAGTTAAATGAAGCAAAAGAAGAATT
>NW_024070192.1:38394947-38552569 GCF_014754425.2 Oryx dammah | reverse complement strand
AAGGTTATGGAATTAGAATCAAAGTTAAATGAAGCAAAAGAAGAATTTACGTCGGGTGGACCTCTTGGTCAGAAAAGAGACCCAAAAGAATGGATTCCCCGTCCACCAGAAAAATATGCATTGAGTGGTCATAGGAGTCCAGTCACTCGAGTCATTTTCCATCCTGTGTTCAGTGTTATGGTCTCTGCTTCAGAGGATGCTACAATTAAGGTAGTTTTTCTTTCAAAATTGAAAGATGTACAATAGAATAATTGTTAAAAGCAACTTTAATGTTAATTTGAGAAAATTGGGTGTCATCAGTTTAACACTGGACAAATAATAGGTCACCTAGTGCTTGAATAACTTGTCTTCTTGAAGACTGGAAGTATAAGTATTTGCCTTATTTATAAGCAGGAGGAGAAGGGGATGACAGAGGATGAGATGGTTGGATGGCGTCACCGACTCAATGGACATGGGTTTGGGTGGACTCCAGGAGTTGGTGATGGACAGGGAGGCCTGGCGTGCTGCGGTTCATGGGGTTGCAGAGTCGGACACGACTGAGCGACTGAACTGAACTGATAAGCAGAAGTGATAGATGCAAATATAGGATTATAAAACTAGTAATTCAGGGGATGAATATATTATGCAAAAGAATTCAATAGAGGACTTTTTTAGTCAGGAAAAAAGTTGTTTTTATAGTTTCCTTTGATTCAGACACAATACAGTGAAAGTTGTATAACCATGTACAGAAAGATAAGTAAAACATGGTTTTAAAATTTTAAGTAGGTTTCTGTATCTAAAGATTATTTCAGATTAAGTTCTAGATTTTAACTTTCATTTGTAGAGGTATAGCTAAGAAAATGTGAGTAGATTGCCAGGATTGTTTTTATCATATAGCAACAGTCAGCATATAATGCAGGCATGACTTAAATGTATGTACTTAACCCATTCTTCAAATTAAACAGGTTGTATGTTTTCCTTTTGTGGTTTCTTTAGTTTCTAAATCAGTGGCTTCTTTCTTCCTGTGGGCTGGTGATCGATGGGGCGTGCTGCCAAGTGATTTGAAGAGTCTTATATACATACTTGGATTACATATTGCTGTAGGCTGAGATGACTACCTATCTAATACACTGATACATTGCTATCTTTCAAATTATGTTGACATGTATTTAATTTATTAACTTCATGATAGTCTTGTTTACTAAAAACTGCACTTTTGTCATGAACCATGGGGTTAAGATCGGCTTGTCAAATAGATGGAAAGCTCAGTCTTAACGTTTGATTTTGCAGCAGTGGTATAAAAACATAAACAGAACTGCTAAGGTCACACCTATTGGTCAGCTTTAAAATATTACAAATGGAAGTTTTAGAAGCTTGATATATAACCATAACGCATATCTCAACAACTACTAAAATTCTCTCTTCCATTTAGTCTTTAATGTGTACACATGGCTGTTTTGTTAATGACAAGCATTTGTATTTTTTATTTCCTTTTTTGATTAAACTTATTTTAGAAATACTTCTCTTTGTTTCTAATGAAATCATCATTTTTTTGTCATTTTTAATGACAGTATTTTAATTGCATCATTTAAATACCTGAAACATTATTTCTGGTTGTCACTTAGAATTAGTTCTTAAATATTAATAAAAATAAAGAGCAAACAAAAAACTGAAAAAATACTTTCAATGAGTAAAGCAGAGGATGGATTGCCAACTTTATAGAGTTCAAACAAGTATGATAAACAGTAACATCTCAATAGGAAAAATGGACTATAGGACATGAACAGGTAATTCATAGAGGAAGGAAAAATAGCCAGCAATAGAGCTTTGGCCTCATTACTAATAGTAGAAAATGTTAGTCACTCAGTGATGTCCAACCCTCTGCGCCCTCATGGATTGTAGCCCTCCAGGCTCCTCTGTCGTGGAATTCTCAATAGAACCAACAATAGAGCTTTAGCCTCATTACTAAGAGGAGAAAAAGTGTAAATTAAAATTCATGTCAAATCTAGCAAGCTGCTTTACTTCTTATTTTTTACTTGTTTTTTATTTTATTTTTATTTTGCCTCTGCTGGGTGGTCATTGCTGTGCTAGCTTTTCCTCAGTTGTGGCAGACAGGAGGTACTCTCCAGCTGCGGGCATTGTGCGGGCTCCTCATTGTGGCGGCTTGTCTTGCTGTGGAGTGCAGGCTGCAGCAGTTGCACATGTGTGCGCAGTGGTCGCAGCTCCCAGGCTCTAGGGCGCGGGCTAGTCGTGGCGCATGGGCTAGTCGTGGCGCATGGGCTTAGTTGGCTCCACAGCCTGTGGAATCTTCCTGGATCAGGGATCAAACCTGTGTCTTTTGAGTTGGCAGATGGATACTTGACAACTGAGCTACCAGGGAGGCCCCCAATATTTTACTTTTTAAATGAGAATTCCCAGTTGTGGTAAGAATTTGAAGAAGCAGGCATTGTCATTACATTTGATACAGTCTTACAGGAGAACAATTTTAGCAGAATATATGAAGGGCTAAAAAACTTAGTTTTTGACTCAAAATTCTTTTTCAACCATCACTGTCTGACCTAAGTATTGCAGAATGAGGATGGATATTTTTCAGTATTCAAAGGTTTACACTATAATGTTTTGTATAGTAATGAAAAACATTGCCTTTTGTTTAGAAAATAATAGGAATTACTTCTAAAAGAATGTTTGCTAATAAGTTTTTAATGGCATGGAAAAATTCTTATGATAAGACAGAAAGGGAAAAACAGGTTAATGATGTATACACAGGCACTGTACTTTTTTAAAAAAAGAGCATAGAAAAAATGGAAAAATCATGCCATTGGTAGGATAGTGGATATTTTTATTGCCTTCATATCAGTACATTATAGATGTTTTTATCATGAGCATTTATTTTATAATCATACAAAAGATAAATATCCAGTAGAGAAAAAGTTGATTATCTTTAATTCCTAACATTTATAAACATTACATTACCGTGTTTGCTTACCATTTATGAAGAGACACGGTTCTGGGTATATTTATTAATAGTTTAGAGGAAGATGCTTCAGTGTTCTTTAATGAATGCAGGAAACAAAGTTAACTGAAATGGAAGTGAACTTCAAGGTCATACCTACCGTTCAGAATGTATTCACCTGAACTCTTGGTGTTGAAACAATTAGATATCAAAATGGGTAAAGATAATATTAAAAAAAACCCTGCAGACTGATACAATAACATTCATGAACATAAATGCAAAATCCTTAACAAAGTATAAGCAAATTGAATCCAGCAGTTCATAAAAGGAGTAATTAGTATGTCATAACCAAGTAGGGTTCATCCCAAAATGCAAGATTGGTTGATATTTAAAAATTAATTGGTGTGATATACCATATCAGTTAAAAAAGCATAATAGTTTCAGGAAAAGCATGATAAAAACTCAGCAAGCTAGGGAGGGAGCTTCCATAGACTGATAAAAGGTAAAGGTATCTGGTAAACCTACAGTGGACAAAATATTAATACTTAATGGTGGAAAGCAGTTCTTCCCTCTTGAGTTCAGGGATCCATGACCACTTAAATCCACATTTGTATTAGAGTGGCTAGCCAGTGCAGTAGAGAAGAAATAAAAGGCATACAGATTGGAAAGGAAGAAATATTACTTGCAAATGTTACTTGCAGATAACATGATTTTCTGTGTAGAAAATCCCAAGGATTCTTCAGAAATTTGCTAGAACTATGACTGAATTTAAACAATGCCAAGATACAAGGTGAATATATAAAAAGTAATTATTTCTATAAGCTATAATAATTGAAAATTAAAATTCTAAAATGCTATGATAACATCAAAAACCCCTCCAGTATAGTTAAGAGTACATTAAAGAAAAAAAATACATTAACAAACTGTGAAAAAAGCTAAACATATAGTAATCACTTCAGTGTGGAAGTAGTTGAACATTTAAATGGTAAAATTTTTATATGTTTATTTTGGGGAGCATACATAAATTTTATATAAAAGAAATGTTTTTAGAGGATATTTTTGTGTGCATTTTTTTTGCATAGTTGTATAATTTTGTGGGTTTTTTTTATGTAACATTATTGTATACATGCCATAGATTGCTTACATCTGTGTGGCAATTTCCCTAATATTGGATGTTTAAATTTTTTCTAGATTTCAAAATGCATTTTCTAAGTTTCTTTAAATTGGTTGAAATATACCCTATCGCAGATATATTTTATTATGGTAAGAATGGAATCAGCCATTTGATTATAGAGCACGTACATAATTAGTGTTAGTTACAGACTTAAGACTAGCATTTGACCACCAGAATAGAAGTTCAATGTGTTCTTGAGATGTGTTTATAATAATAATTATTCTTGATAGTTTATTATTTTCTTTAAAAATGTGACTGTGGCTCAGTGCTTTTACATCAAAATGACGATATGCTTCTGTTAATCTGCTATTTAAAGACAGTTACATCTTGTGAAGTCTTTCCTTGCCTTCTTAGATGTCTGAGCTCTGCTTGTCTAGTAGAATTGGGTATTCCTTCATCTACATATAAATTCATGTCAGGCTCATGAATTTTTTTTCTTTTTTTGGCACTTATATTTACTTTTTAACTTGCCTGTTCCATGATGTCAGGCTGAGACGAGACTCTGTTCTTTGGCAGTCACTAGCATGATTAGATATATGGTGGATACTTAATAAATGTGGTTTTAGAGGTTTATTTAATAATCGTTTTTCTCTATAGAGAAAAGACCAATTTATGCTTGAAGATGTGATGATTCTAAGACAGTTATCCTTTGTTACTTGCCTGGTTAGTCACTATAGCGCCAGACTGGTCTGCCGAGTGCAAATATAAACTGAGAAAGGAATGATGTGATGCTAACCTATTTTCTGTTCACTTGACAGGTGTGGGATTATGAGACTGGAGATTTTGAACGAACTCTTAAGGGGCATACAGACTCTGTACAGGATATTTCATTCGACCACAGTGGCAAGCTTCTGGCTTCATGTTCTGCAGATATGACCATTAAGCTATGGGATTTTCAGGGCTTTGAATGCATCAGAACCATGCATGGTAAGGAGTAGAGGGTAGCATTCTGGTATTGGTTTCTAATGCAGTGTTGCAGGGAGAAGAAGGATAGTGTTCTCTTACAGAGCGCAGGTCCCTTCACTCAGTCCTTACTGTGCCAGTGTAGGAGCATACGATACAGACAATCCAGGGACAGTCATGGTCATTGAGAGTCGTCTCTGTTTCGAGGTTTAAGAATCTCTTTGTGCTTGCGTGCTCAGTCGCTTTAGTTGTATCCGAGTCTTTGCCACCCTGTGGACTGGAGCCCACCAGGCTTCTCTGTCCATGGGATTCTCCAGGCAAAAATACTGGACTAGCTTGCCGTTTTCCTTCTCTAGGGGATCTTCCCGAGCCAGAGTTTGAATCTGCGTCTCCTGTGTCTTCTGCATGGCAGGTGGATTCTTTACCACTGAGCCACTGGGGAAGTGTCTCTTAGTGGTTATAAAATACTTATTTTCACAAATATTTTTGGATGAGAAAAACTGCCAGGGCATCTATCTGTTCTTGAGAAAAAGAGAAAATGAAGTTACTGAGGTTGTTTTTCTTTCGGTTTTTCATTTTTCTCAATTGGGAAACTGAAGTTAGAGAGTAGATACAGTAAAAGCTGGAACCCAGGTTCCCTTGCTCACCTTTTAATATCCCACATACACTGTAGTCTCATTATTCTCTTCTCCTTGTCCTGGAGACTATTTTCTGAAGCAGTTTGGCTTTCTGGAAAGAGCGTGGGCTTTGAAATCAGATACCTGGATTCCGAGTCCTACATGTTTACTTATGGCATTAGGAAATTTTAACCTCTTTAATCTGTAAGGTTAATAAAACTTAAATATTGAATTAAGAATTGAAGCCATAAGGCTTGTGAGGATAAAATGAGATTGTATGCTTGAATCATCTGGTTTAGTACCTGGTACATAGGAGGTGGTTACTAAATAAGGATTTTTGTTTTTTAAAACATGACGAAATATGGATGTTTGGATTTTATATTAACTGTGTTAATAATAAACTGTTTTAAAATACATTATCCAGTGATGTTAGCACTTGAGAAAGCTATGCAGTAACCTAGACAGTGTAATTTGAATAGTATGTCCCCCACTCCCCAATTTAAGTGCATTAGGGAAGTTTACCAGTCAAAGGAGTTTCATTGAATCCTTTCGTAAAATCTGTATTTGTTTTGTTAGGTAGCCTGTGTCTTATTGCTCTGACTTAAAGAGTTCTTTCCAATCATTGTATTTTCCTTTAAATGATGTGATACTTAAGAGAATTTTCTGGGGCTTTTTTTGCCATAGAATAGCTAACTAGCATTATGAATAATGTATTTTATTTTTTTTGCTCCTGTGCACATCAACACAAAAAGCTTTCAACCACTAGTTTCTACATAGAGCCAAATGCCCATTTTTCTTATCCATTTTATTCATCTCTGTAAATCTTATTTCTATTTTATATCTTAAAATAGCAACCATGGAAATTTTTGTTTTGTTTTGCTTTTTAGTGCTCACAAACATCCGGTGTGTTAATATATTAAAATGCTGATGGTACCGATTACCTGTAATTTTAACACATTATTGGCTGGGAGGTATTTGCAGAAATGAACACCGTATGGCGTTAATAGGTCTCCAGTTAATAACGTGTTAAAACAGTTGTGCAGATTGAAATGTAAATTGAGCTGGCTACGTATTTCATTGTGAATTGTTTTATTAGTTACTAATTCCTTAACAGTCCATTATGTTTTGTGTGTAAATCCAAGTTTCTTATTAAATTTATATGAACTCCATTGTATTTAAAGTAGCTGTGATACTTGAAATCCCAGATGAAATCTTATGGTAAATTAAGGTTTAATTGCTCTTGGTGATACCTTGTTTAATACAGTAATTGCATTTTGTGTTTTAGGCCATGACCACAATGTTTCTTCAGTAGCCATCATGCCCAATGGAGATCATATAGTGTCTGCCTCAAGGGATAAAACTATAAAAATGTGGGAAGTGCAAACTGGGTAAGTAGATTTCGTTGAAAAGGCATCAGCTTAAAGAAATAATATTCAACAAAAAATCCAAAACTATGTTCTGATTGTTCTTGTAAATTTGGTTGTAACCCAGAATGATTACCATGACAGTTACATTTTAAAACTTAAGTTTTAATCTTTAAATGTCTACCCAAAGGGAACAGAGAAATTATGGAAGAAACTCTATATCCTTGAGAGCCATTTTCTGTGTAATGGCTTATTTTCTTTGTGGTCTTCTTTTAGGTGATCTCTCTGAGTTGAATTAAAATGTAAATAACATTTGTGCAGGTATGCCCCATCAGGCCTAATTTGGTTGTGCTTAGAATTACATGACTGTCATAATGAAGCCTTAGCCTGCTGGTTTGTCCAGATTAGTAGGAGCATGCCTTTCCCCAACATGGCTAGAAATGTTTTGTTAGGTTTACTGTGTGTGCTTAGTTGAAAGATTATATTTCTCTCTATTTTTTTCCTTCTAGATTTTGATTTGGTTAGCTCTTTAATGATATTTTCATCAGCTTATTTTAACTGATGTTTGACTTTCCAGCCTGTCTCCCTCTTTTATTAACCAGGAATGTACGTGTATTCTGTTGACTTGCATATGATGCCAATTCTCTTCGTTCCAGTGCATAGCTAGTCTTGTATCGCTTCTGGGAAGGGCCCCAGTGATTGCTGTTCACAGTGTAAATTATTATGTATTTTTACAGCTACTGTGTGAAGACTTTCACAGGACACAGAGAATGGGTACGTATGGTGCGGCCAAATCAAGACGGCACTCTGATAGCCAGCTGTTCCAATGACCAGACTGTGCGTGTGTGGGTCGTAGCAACAAAGGAATGCAAGGCTGAGCTTCGAGAACATGAGCACGTGGTAGAATGCATTTCCTGGGCTCCCGAAAGCTCATATTCTTCCATCTCTGAAGCAACAGGATCTGAGGTACTATATGATTTGTGTTATTTCATGATTTTGTGGCTGTTACTATTTGAGAACCTTAAATGACCTTCCCCGAGTCTCTGTTTCATGCCATTATAAAACCTGCATCCAGAATTCTGAGTCTTGAAATTCTTTCCAACTTGCAGATAGATGTGTTTATATTTTTTAACCAGTGGTTATTGTTGCTGTCAGTTGACCCTTGATGTGTGCTAGGGTTAGGGTAAGTGAAGTAGTCATTTAATCAGAAATTAATTATAATTGTCCCTGTTTTAAGAGTATACCAATACAAAATAAAACTTACGGGAGAAGTTAAAGTCATCTTTTAGGAGAATAGCTTTTCTCAGGACTTCAGTGGTGGTCCAGTGGTTAAAAGACTCAGCTTCCTGATCAGGGAACTGAGATCCCACGTGCCATGTGGCATGGCCAAAAACTAAAAACAAGAATAGCATTTGTTTTAAGTGAAGAATATTTCATATGGAGGCCTCTGATATTCTTGATCATTTGTGCTCCTCATGATTTTATTCTTTGTAATTAATACTTTTAAAATTACAGAATAATTATTTCTGTAAATATTGTATAAGCCCAAATTCTTTTTTATAGTGACATTCCTATTGTTTCTTTTTTTTTTTTTTTAATTTTAATAAATGAAGACTCTCTCACCCTCACCTACCCCTACCAATTATTTTTCGAAATGAAGCTTTTTTGGTAATCTCTTCCTAGTTGGCTGGCTAGTTGCATTTTCAGGTTTGTTGATTTTTTTTTTTTTTTTTACTGCCACCTGGTGGTAGTTACCACATCATAGATTCATTGTAGCTGGGGTAGTAACAGTGGTATCCAACTCTTTGTGATCTTGGATGAATAAGTCCTGGATATCTAATGTACAGCACGGTGACTGTAGTTAACAGTACCTTATTGTATACTTGAAATTTGCTGAGAGGGTACATCTTTAGTGTTCTTTTCACAGAACACACACAAATGTGGTAATGTGAGGTGATAATTGTGTTAATTAGCTTGATTGTAGTAATCATTTGTATACATAGCTCAGAACAGTGGTGTGCCTAAAATACATATCGTTTTTATTTGTCAAACAATGCGTTTTTACAAAATTAGAAATACAGATCACTGTTAGGTAGTTGTCATTTAAGTCACCTAACTTCTTGCCCAGGAAATTTGATTTTTATGTTTTCTATAGACTAAAAAAAGTGGCAAACCTGGGCCATTCTTACTGTCCGGATCCAGGGACAAGACTATCAAGATGTGGGATGTCAGTACTGGCATGTGCCTTATGACCCTGGTGAGTTTGCATAATTTCACTGCCGCTTTCGCATTTTCACTCTGTGCATATCTTTTAGGGTCAGGTGCCTTGTGGTTTCCTAGTAAATCTGAATTATTTGATGTTCTAAAATAACTTCTTTATAAAGATACTTTTTGGTTAAGAGCATGGTTACAGTGATATGGAGGTTATTTCTATAGACTATTACATTATACAGTGGATCTGCAAAGCCGGTCAGTGCTAGGAGGGAGATTCTAGCCATTGTATCTCTAAAATTATGTAATATCTCCTATGAAATATGTGGAAAACAAATATTACAGACTCATTTATATTTTTTGAAACGTGCTTCTTGATCTCATTATATTTACTTTTAAAATGAATCCTTTTAACTTACTATCTATTCTCATGTTCCAGTTTTATTTGGTTATTTTAAGCATTCAGAAATGAACAGTATTACTTAGCAGCAGCAGCTCTATGACTTGGAAATCTTTATTTCATTTAGGAGCCTATTTCATCCAGATTTTAGTATGAGGATATATAAATTATAAGAAGATATTATGGACTTTCTTGTTTGCCTTTGGGAGTTCTAAGGGGGCCCATGGACATTAATCCAGTGGCAGCTTTTGTAATTTGGCATGCATGTTTGTTTAGAGGTGTTAATCTTAGGTGTTAATCGTATCTTGAAGCAACTGTCTGTCTATGGGATATGGTAGACGTGTATGGAAGTATCATCAGGAACTGATTGGCATTCTTAGAATGCTAGATTTCTAATAAAAAAAAATAGATATGTAGTATATTTTAAAAAGAAGAACTGATTAAAAAATTAAACTTTCCTCTTAGTATTCTGAGCTGAGTTCAAATATACTATCTTGCTGTTTGAAAATCAGAAAGCATGTGCTCGCTTCTTCTGGAACAACACAGGTCACCATTAATTTCCCTGGAGGTTTCTGCCTCCTAACTGAAAGAGGATTCTTTTTTTCTGCTTTATTTTGGTGTGGCTCCAAGAAACATGGTTTGACTTTTATTGAATTTTCTGCAACTCTAGTGATTGGTGGGTGGCTTTTAGAGATCACTATAATATAACAAAGTGTTTTAAGTAAGAGCAAAGAAGGAAAAGTAAACCAAGGCCAAAGATGTATTGCCTTGGTCATCTTTTTTTTTTTTTTTAAACTGTTAGCTCTTTTGGGGGGTTCTTTTACAAAAGCAGTATAGTTTATTTACATTGTAGAAAATTTGAGAAATAAACAGAAAAAGGAAAGAAAAAAGAAGAAAATCACCCTCAGATCACTTTACCATACCTACTAATAACTACCAACTATATTAGATTAGAGCTGTCTGTTGGAACTTTGTGTGTTGATGTTCTTCGTCTGCACTGTCCAGCATGGTAGCAACTAGCTGCAAACAGTTATTGAGCATTTGAAATTTGGCTAGTGAGACTGAAAAACTGAATTGTTTAATTTAATGCTAGTTTATATTTAAATAGCCATACATGGCTAAGGGCTATCCTGTTGGACTGGACTGTTCTAAACTCTTCTTAAATTACTATAGATGCATATGGTGGCTTTTTAAAAACATGTGAACATTGTATACATACTGCTTTGCAGTAGACTTTTAACTTAGAAGGTATATGCCATTTGCTCATGTCATTAGATATACTCAGTACATACAGTGATTTGTTGAACATCTTTGTTAACTAATTAGTCACCTTACACATTCTTAATTATTTCTTAGGATAAATTGTAAGAAATGGAACTGCTGGACAGGGGATATAGGTAGATGAATGGATGAATAAATATATGCAATAAATACCTACATATCCTTCATCTAGAGTTGCCAGTTGTCAACATTTTCTTTTCTCCATGTGTGTATTGTAGATTTTGCTGTACAGTTTGAAAGTTACCTGTAGACACCATGACACTTGACCCCAAATATTTTAACATGTATTTCCTGAGTATTTTATAAAACCTTAATAAAGTTGTCACACTGAAGAAATTTAATACATTATTTCTCTAGTTACCCTAGTCGTGTCCTTTATAACTATTTTAGCCACTATCCAGGAGCTAGTTAAGTATTATATGTGTTGCATTTACTGGTCATATCTTGTTAGTTTCCAGGTTCCTTTAATCTAAAAGGATTCCCTAGACTTTTTCCCCCTTTTGCCTTTTTGGCATTGATGTTTTTAGTGCATGTAGTTTCAATCCCCTTTGAGTAATGCCTTAACTATTTTCATAGATGCTGTTTAAACTATTTATCCCTTTATTAAGTCATACACCTTTTTGTTTTTAAGGTGGGTCATGATAACTGGGTACGTGGAGTTCTGTTCCATTCTGGGGGGAAGTTTATTTTGAGTTGCGCTGATGACAAGACCCTGCGTGTGTGGGATTACAAGAACAAGCGATGCATGAAGACCCTCAATGCGCATGAACACTTTGTTACCTCCTTGGGTATGTACGAGTTACGTGGTTTCTGAGCAGTTAGGTTTTGGAGTGCCAGACCTAACAGTTTTAATCTGACCCTATGGATGTTTCCAGGTAAGAAATGAAGATGGGCTTTCAGGGCAGAATAGAGAAGACAGGTTAGAAAATCTTATGGATTCCTGCTGTTTGTTTGAAATTCTCCTTTCCTTAACTCTCTCCATCATCAGCCTTAGAATAAAACAGTTACTTTCTCCATTGCACAATATTAGTTTTGGAAACTAGAATTATGAAGAGGATGCTTACTGACCACTCTGATGGGTAATTTTTCTTCCCTACTAGTTTGTAAGTTTCTCAAAGGAAATGTTAACTTTTTTCCTCTGGCACATACGTACTACCATGTCCTGGGAACTCAGAATTGTATTATACTTAATAAACATCCTCAATATCATCTGGACCTGAATTTAGAATTTAAGATAGTAAATATACTAGAGTATTATGGATCTAATAATGAAGTTGGAGCAGTAGAATAGGGCTAATATTTAAACCTTACAGAATTGTTGGGAGGATTAAACATGAATATAGCATTAGTACTAAGCCTTGAGCATAGTAAGTGTTCAGTAAATGGCTGCATTGAGGCTGTCCTTGCTGTTAGAATTCAGTGTTTATTCAACCTCAGTTGGAAAGAGGATAGTGGGGGAGGTATTTTTTTTTAGAGATTTAATATAAGATTTCATTGTTTCGGTTTCCCTTATCTAGTTGGTAAGCTTGTGATACATCTGCTTGGGGTAGATGTGTGGCTGAATAGAGGGAAAAAATGGGTATTCCTGGCATTTGAATGTGTTATTTGTGCCTTATTAAACATTGTTTGTGGCTCAGTGTGATTTTAAAGTAAGCCTTTTCTTTTTTTTTCAGATTTCCATAAGACGGCCCCATATGTGGTTACTGGCAGTGTAGATCAAACAGTAAAGGTGTGGGAGTGTCGTTGATTGAGTCTCATTTGGCCCCTCCTCCCTTTTTTCCTCTGGATGCACTCTGATGATACCATGGTTACCCCATCGAGCTCTGTTTAAATAAATATTGTCCTTTCATGTAAATTATTCTGGATGTAGATTGAGCTTATTAAATGTTACACACAAAGTATTCATGCATGGTGAATCCAAATTGTATACTGTAAATTTACATACGTTGTCTAGAAGTACCATAGGGTTTAAAAACCTGGGCTGGCATTGGTCACACCAGGCCTAAGAAGGCAGAAGTTAAATAAATTGAACTAGGGCACTAAACTGAATAGTTGACAGTGTCATTTTATGTTGAATTATTAATTCCTGTTTTTCTTTCTGCTGTCCTGTTGGTGCCTGACTTGATGGCCTCATTTGGGGGAAAGTGGTGGTTATTAGGGCTTTTTCTGAAATGTGTATCTATGTAACATCACTTAAGTGTGCTTAATAAATCTTCTTTAAGGATGTTAGATAATAAGGCTACAATTCAAAATCTTCTGAACCATCTATGTAATTAATGGGGATTACATATTGGAATTTTTGTCATGACACATTTGCCAAATCAATGGGATACATTTGTTTTGGCAGCCTATCAGGCAAAGGCTAATGGTATCTTTATGTAAGAAAATGACTGTAAATCTGAAATAAGAAAAATCTCAGCAACTAATAACAAATCATTTATTTCATTTGGGTCTTACTGCTTTGTAAACAGGTTAAAAAAACACTGTAATACTCTAAGCTTCTCTTTTCCACACTAGACACACTTCTAGTTGTATTCTCCATACTATTAGACTGTATAGTGATGTGATTCCCAAGTAGATTTTAATCTTCCCATTGAGTGTGTCATGGTACAAATCACTATTTGTTTTTGATGTTTTTTAGGGATGTGCAATGTGCATAACATAATGACAAAGAAATTTTGAAAAGGTTATGTTTGCCCATTTTAAGGGAGTGGGAGAAATAACAGCAGTTTGTTCTTCAACATGAATCTGATATCAATTTGAACTGTGTTTTACAAGTTTATTAAAAAAGACAGGGTTTAATGGAGCGTGCATAAAAATGTACTGTGTTTTCACCTTTTGTTTATATATAAATGTTTATGAGTATATAGGCCTATCTATAAGTGGATAAGTCTGTATATGTATATATATCACACACACATACAACCTCCATGTCCTTGGGTCCTGGGTTTTTGAAGTGCTAAAACATATAAATAGAATAAATCTCGCTGTGGAAATACCATGCTTTAGAACAAATCCTTTTTGATCCTGACGCTTCTGAAAACTAGGTCTGACTCTGTGGGAATTTTTCCCAGCTAAAGAAAATCACTTCCGTTATCACCCCCACCCCCAATTTGGCTGTTGAGCATTTTACACATCCCTGATACGTTGTATATTGTGATCCAAAGTTACTACAAGTAGGTTTAAGAGAATTTTTATCTGTGACTTTGGAAACAATATTCCATTGCAGATTAATAAATAATCCCACTGCTTCGCTAACCAACATTTTTTTCTTAAGAAGGTCATTTGAAAAGTTAACAGAACAATGAAATAACAAAGTTTAACAAAGAAATTTATCTTGGATTGTATTTATCCATTTGTGTAATACATGATTTTTTTTTAATATTCTTTTTAGTATTCAGTGGAAATTTGGTTCCTGAAAAAGACAAAGGGTTAGAGTTAATGTGCTGTAGATACACACACAGAGAATAGGCCATATATTTACTAGAAGCAGCTTTATGTCTAGCTTGTGTCTTTTTGTTTGTTGGCTTGTTTTTAATAATTCCTGAGAGATGTCTCTGGAAGGAAAAGTGTTTCGAAAACTAATGACTATTTTTGAGGACAAAAATGACAACTTAAGCTAATTTCTTAAATACAGTAGGATAACTTTCAGGACAATATTGCCTCACAACCCTGCTCACATTGAGAAGTCTTTTTCGTTTCCCCTTAGCTGTTCTGACTGGATTTTTCTACAGAAGCTATGGAAGATTATCTTTGTTCTCGTTTGCTGCTATTTCCTGTCCTACTTTAAGAAATATAAATACATAGAAATGGTGCATCTTTAACCTTTGTTTGTACATGTATAAATGTCTTGTATTTTAATTCGTTTTTAGCATGTAGCAACACGAATTGTTCAAGGGTAAGCCACAACATTTAGAAATCACTCCTAGATACGAACAATAAAGGAAAAAAAAATGGTACCAATTTAGGAGGAAACAAAGCCGCTGTCGCTGGGTTTTCTGTGCAGCCTGCAGTGACTTCCGACACATGAGGAGAAACTGTCACTGTAAACCAAGTCATCCTTGTTGGGAGAGTGCCACAGCCTGCTGCTTAGTTGAGTTACCAGACATCCTCCACTTCCGAAGCAGCGAACGTCGAATCTCAGGGATGGTCCTCAACTGGATCCAAGTGTAACGAGCCCTGTTTGAATAATGAGGGAGGGGGAGAGTGATCCATCCACAATCCGGAAGCA
Organism: Oryx dammah; assembly: GCF_014754425.2. Classification (NCBI taxonomy): domain Eukaryota; kingdom Metazoa; phylum Chordata; class Mammalia; order Artiodactyla; family Bovidae; genus Oryx; species Oryx dammah. Next base: position 38,537,456 of record NW_024070192.1, on the reverse strand, counting down.
GATTTGCAGAGGTTTCCTGCACTGTTGTTTGACACTGCCCTGTTGATGCCCTTTCTTCCTGTTTCCTGTGTTTTCTCTGTCTGCTGTCTAACCCTGTGCCTTGCCTGGGATAAGTACAATGATGAGGTTACTGGTTTGGATTGTAAGTAGAGGAATTTATTAATTGGTTTAGAGGTTCACTGCTGCTTTGTCACTTTCTCAATCAAATTGGCCACTTATTTAAGAAATAAAAAGCTGGTAGAACTGCATCCTCCAACGATGACTGACCTTTTGTGTGTGTGGAAAGCAGACATTCCAGTGCCACCCTGACATAGTGTGCCCAAGACGTGCTGGCCGCACCCCTGACCGTGCGAGCCACGGAAGCTGGTTTTAGACATGGCTTGGAGAATAGTTGCTTGTTGACACGGCATCTTGCACTTTAGTAGGAGACTGAGACTGTCCTGTTTTGTCCACTGTGGTGTGACCAGTTGTGTGCCCAGAGCACTGCCGTAGAACTCACTAGTGTTAGCACGTCGTCCGGGCTGTGGGCGCTCGCTGTCGTCTCCGGAAGCTTTGGCTCTAGGTCATCAAGCCCAGTCTCCTTACTGTCAGTGCCCTGCTCTCCTGTTTGCCTCTTTCTGTTTCTATGTGAACTTCCAGATAATATCACTCATTAAATAGTTTTTTTTTTAATTTATTTAAAGAAAAACTATTTAGAAGAATATTTCGTTTTGTTGACAGTGGTGGCTTGATAATCCTTAAGCAACTGAAAATAAAATTGTTAAAGGAAACAGCACTGAAAAGATAGTTTATTCTCTGTCCAGCTGTATATAAGTCCAGTGTGTTAACTAATCTAGGTGATGTAAAGAAGAGTCACCTGGTAAGAGAAGCAACATGTACAAAATCGGTGAAAAAGGTTTCAGTTTTTTCCAGTGGGGTGGGGGGAGGGCAAGCTGGATTTACAAGTCACAACTGGCCTTTAATCTTTCCACTCAATCATGTAAGTAGCTGCTTTTTTGTCCTGCCTATCCTTCAGGCGTCCCTAAAGCTCACTCTGAAGATGGTAGAAACACACACACAATCTTCGAGTTTAGAAGTTGATCCTGACACTGACATGAAGGCAAACGTTGATTTCATGCGAACGAACAGTTACAGAGGTGGTGATTGGAGAAAACCGTTCCCCAGATTGTAAGAGTTAACTGAAGATATTGACACAATTAAAAAAAAAATCGGTAAAGGAATGTATATAATATTGCTCTTGTGTTTTACAGTAAGATTTGTTGCTCTCAGACTGTGTAAAACAAGATTTATTCATGTTTTCTGCATATTAAAAAAATCTTATTGTACCAATTGGTAAACTATTAAATGCCTATAAAACTAGATGTGATTTTTATTTTTCCGGTCTTTTTGTGCACAGATTAAAAACCTTTTAAATTGAGTCCCAATAGGAAGCAGGGTTGTGTTCAGCACCAGTCATAGGGAGAGTAAAAAGCAAGTTGCTGGCAGGGCAGCAGAGCCTTGCCTTAGGACGGAGCCAGCTCTGCCTTTGCTGTCTGCCTCCTTCACCCACTTTGTGGGAGGGAGCTAGGAGTGCAGCTGCAGCGGCTCGCACAACCCACTGGGTCGAGCAGTTTCAGGCCGTTTTCTAAGGCTCTGCCCTTCCCTCCAGCAGCTGTTTCTGACAGTGGCTACAGCTGAGGCCAGGAAGGACATTTTAAAGCCCCCTTGCAAGGATTTGGTCCTGGAGTGGCGGTCAGGGCCCCCGGGGAGAAGTGACTCTGCTGCCTTTTGCTTACTAATGAGTGAGCCTTTTTATTCTGCCCAATGGTCTTGGATTCTTGGAGATAACTAGTTAAGTTGCTCAGTTGTGTCCACTCTTTGTGACCCCATGGACTGAAGCACACGAGGCTTCCCTGTCCTTCACCATCTCCTGGAGTTTGTTCAAACTCCTGGCCATTGAGTGGGTGATGTCATCCAACCATTTCATCCTCTGTAACCCCCTCCTCCTGCCCTCAATCTTTCCCAGCATGAGGGTCTATTCTAATGCTGTTTAAGTTTGGTCAAAATGTACCAAGAATCCCCACCCTTTCCCCCAGATGCCCCACGGCTTTCTATGTGCTGTCTTTTCATCCCTGTACTACTGCCCCGCTAGCATCCATAGCGTCTTTAGGGCATCTGTGAGGTCTCAGCAAAGGACAAGTTGGTGATGTAGTGGCTTCTTACAGCCCAGCTGTCATCCTGCCTTTTAGGAAAGTGGCCTCTCTACCCCCACTCCTCTAAATGAGAGGCTGGGCCAAGAGCACCAAGAACTTTGCTTGAAGATAAGCGTTTCTGGGTTTTGCAGCTTTTCCATTTCCTCACAGGGTTCTTTTCCCCTAGTCAGATTCAGATGATGAGCCTGACCACATTCCCTCAGGGTGGAGTTCAGCTTGAGTCACTATCCTGAAGTGCACTTAGCTGTTCAAAACCTACTGGTTTGTCACACACCAAGCTTAACAAGACTGATGGTTGCATGTGTTCTGACGTAGGATGAGGTCAGGAAGACTTGGTGGAGAACTGGTGCTGTATCCTGGGTGTGGCAGCTCTGTCCCTGTTAGTCTGGTGAACCTTGTCTTGCGAATAGACGGGCAATTCACTGCTGAGGAAAGTGACTCTCTGCACTCCCCATTCCAGTGTCACCTGGGGCCTCATCAAAAATGCAAGTTCTCAGGCTCCAGCTTAGACCTACTATATCTGAGACGGTGCATGGGTACATGCTTTGTCGCTTCTGTCGTCTGACTCTGCGGCCCTCTGGACAGGTGTCGTGGTGGTGTGTGTGTGTGTGCTCAGTCGTGCCCAACTCTTTGCAACCCCATGGACTATATAGCCCGCCAGGCTCCTCTGTCCATGGGATTTTCCAAGCAAGAATAATGGAGTGGGCTGCCGTCTCCTTCTCCAGGGGATCTTCCCGATCGAGGGACTGAACTCGTCTCTTGCATCTCCTGCACTGGCAGGCAGATTCTTCACCACTGTGCACCTGGGAAGCCAATGGACAGGTGAGATCTAGCAAATCTACTGTAACCATCCAGATGATTCTGATAAGTTTGAGAACCACTGATCTAAATGGCTGAATGACATTTTCATTGAAGAAAACATTTAGACAATTCACTGGTGGTCCATGGGCCCTCCACCTGGGGTTTGAACTCAGACCTCTTTTTCACTGACAGTTTGACACATGGGTTTGTTCCTTTGTATTTTTTTTCTTCCCATTCCCATCTCCAGTTTATTATTTCTTATGTAAACACAGGGGATAATTACATTCAAGGAAAAAGGGCAAGGATTTTCTCTTACACCAAAGTAAAGAACTGCCTTTCCAAGATCTTTTATACATAAATCCAGTAAATGAAGGGGCTGAATGGAAGCACTTCATTTTTTCCTCACCATATCAGAAACATAACTAAAAGTGAATTTTTGAGTGAATAAGTTCAACACTTTGCCATACTCACATTTAAAGACTGCATTTTCCTGAAACTGTTTAGATATATCATGCAGACACTCTAAGGAATGTTTTGAGATTCACTCTTACTAAAAAGAAAAACCATCACTTTCTCAAAACACTTTGTCATCATCCCCACTGGGTCACCAGTCCTCTGAAATGACGATACCCAAAATTTGAATGCCTCTCAGGTGTCATCACTTCTCAACACACCCTCTTCCTCACATAGACCTCCCCCTGCTGGTGGATATTAGCACATTTTTACCTACAAGAAAACAGGCTCACTTAGGGTGAGGCCATACACTGCCAAGGGTATGGAGCTGGAGCTAATTAGAGTGAACTAGGACTTGAACCCAAATGCACTAGCTCTTTCCCTTAACCGGTTCTGCTTAGATTAAGCATAAGCATCTAATTAACTAAGTGTAGGGAGGGCCTTCTGACATCTTTCAAACAAACATTCTTTAACCTACTTTTAGTAATACAGGACAGACCCTCATCCCACCCACCCCTGAGGCCCTCTGTCACCATACAGCCAACTCCACTGTGGGGTGACCATTAGGAATGGGGTAGGCAGAGGCTGGGAATCGATAAGAACTTGCCCACGCTGGCAACACAGAAAGGCTCCTCAGTCATTCTATCCGAAATGACTATTCTTAGGGTAATTGTGCCCTGAGTGGCCTGCATCTCAGTGAGTTCTTTAATCAACGGATTTGCCTGTTTAATGTAGTTGTTTGTCTCCATTTGAGGAGGCCCCCTGGTCCTCTATAAGGTATCCCGATCATGCATGCCTTGATTGCTAGTGTTGACACTGGAAGTAGGGACCAGAAAATACTCAGGCCACATCAGGATACCTTATTCTCACCTTTAGGCTAAGTAGGAATTACTCAACTAAGTCTACCAGTTCTCACAATATTCATATTTAAAATGAAAATGATGCCACTGACAGGGGCTTAGTTTCCAAAATTTACAAACAGTTCATACAACTCAATTACATAAAAACCAAAAAACCCAATCAAAACAGGGGCATAAGAACTAAATAGACATTTTCCCACATACAGATGGCCAACAAGCATATGAAATGATACTCAACAAAGCTAATAGAAATGCAAATCAAAACTATAATCACTTCACACCAGTCAAAATGGCCATCGTTAAAAAGATTACCAGGACTTCCCTGGTGATACAATGGTTAAGAATCCGCCTTGCAACACAAGGGATGCAGATTGGATCCCTAGGGGCTAAGTCACTTCAGTCATGTCTGACTCTGTGCGACCCCACAGACGGCAGCCCACCAGGCTCCCCCGTCCCTGGGATTCTCCAGGCAAGAACACTGGAGTGGGGTGCCATTGCCTTCTCCGTCGATCCCTAGCCGGGGAACTACTATCCCACATGCCGAGTGGCTACTAAGCCACAACTAGGTGTGTGCCACAGTGAAAGATCCCATGTGACACGGTGAGGATCCTGTGCACTACAACTAAGACCTGATGCAGCCAAGTAAATAAGATTAAAATAATAAATGTTGGAGAGGGTGTGGAGAAAAGGAAAACCCCCCATACTATTAGTGGGAATGTAAATTGGTGCAGCTAGTATGGAAAACAGCAGGGTGGTTCCTTAAAAACATAAAACAGTTGCCACATAATCCAGCAAATACCATATATCTCTTTTGTGTGGAATCTAAAATACAACACAAATGAACTTATTTACAAAACAGAAACTGACTCAGACATAGAAAACAAAGGTTATCAAAGGGAAAGGGGGGTGGGAGAGGAATAAATCAGGAGCTTGGGATTAGCAGATACAAACTACCATAAATAAAATACATGAACAAGGTCCTATTGGCATCTTCTCGACCCAGCAATGGAACCCAGTTATCCTGCATTGCCAGCAGATTCAGAGCCACCAGGGAAGCCCCCACTGTGTAGCACAGGGAACTATATATTTGATATCCTTAATAAACCATAAGGGAAAAGAATATGAAAAATACATAGATCTATCTATGCACAAGTCACTTTGTTGTACACCAGATAGACAACATTGTATTAATAAATCAACTATACTTCAGTTGAAAAAAAAAAACAAACAGGACTTCCTGGTGATCTAGTGGTTAAGACTCCTCCTCTGTAGGAAGCACAGGTTTGATCCCTGGGGGAGTTCTCCATGTAGCCTGGTGTGGCCAAAAATAACTGAGTTTGGAGGGCAGAAGTGAGTGGAGACAGATGATAGAACTTAATAATTTTTTAGTTGCAAAAGTTAATGCCATGTTAAAAGAAATGCAACCAGGGAAGGAAAGGAGAGCAGAAAGTGCAAGGCCAGCCTGGGGGCCATGAGGAGGCGCAGGTGGGCGTGGCTCACACACCTTCAACCTCATCTCCATGAAGACCTGCATGCCAGTTCTCACACTAACCCTTCCTGGATGCCACTGTTCACCCTGTTGTAAAACATCAAACTCTATCAACCAATAGGAGAAAGAGTAGATTTCACACCTCTCTTTTCTAAAACATCCCCTTGTCATTCGGCTTGTCAAGAGGCACTGGCCATTGCTAATCAGCTTAAAGGATCAACCATGAAAAATGGGTCTCTCAGGTGACTGGACCACTGTAATTAAACCTGATCCCCTCTCAGCTTTTACACGGTGATGCCCCCACGTTCACCTGCTGTGAGCCACGTGACTAGTGTTCCCAGGATAAAGGCTCCAAGAAGGGGCGCATGTTCAGAACACAACCGGGAGCCTGTAGAGGGGTGGGAAGCGGGCGGGAGGGAGCATCGTTAAGCAGCGCTCAGGAGGAAATCTCACGGATGTCAGGGACGTTTCTTCCAGTTGGCTCAAGAAAACTGACAGACATCAGGACTGGAATTTTTGTTTCCATAATGTCACACACAAAGCACTCTCCAAATATTCAAAGAGGCATTCGAGTTCCGCAGAAGGCTGCGTGCCTGTCTGCTCAGAACTTCGGCTGTAGACACTTCTTGGGACAGGTCTCCCCACAACCCTTCCCTCCTCTTCACAGGTCCTGCCCCTCAAGCCCACCTAGGTGGGCTCTGCTTCCCCCAGGACATTAGATCTCAAGGGCCTAGGTAGGATGCCAAACTTTAGACATCCCTCTACTCCAGTCCTCTGGGGCAGGGGGGCGGGGTTGGCACCCAGTCCTCCTGACAAGCACAGGGACAAGGGTGATGCCCAGTTAGGTGTGCAACAGCCCATCAGGGCCTGGGGCCTCACCTGGAAATGCCCCTCACCCCAGCCAGCACCACAGAGTTCTTAAAGGAGACAGTCTCCCTGTTTCCTTCCTGATGTTCATCCATGTGCCCTATGGGTCTAGTCACCAGCAGACTGGTAAACCCCAGCTGGGCGCCTGCGGCTCTGTCCACCCCCTTCCTCCCACTTAAGTGGCGTTATAAGGATAACCCTGAACTTGACCTAAAGAGCTTTCAACTCTTTTTACTAGGCACCGCTCTGGCAACAATCCTCACCATCGAGTAAGGCTGCATAGAACACGCAGGAGAGGCTGGGACAGCAGGTTTCAAAAACTCACTTTATTCCAATGTGAAATGAAGACGTGGTGGTTTAAAAACAAGAAAAATTTCTTGATCAGCCGTGGGGATGCCTCGCTTGCTAGCTCCCACCCACTCCCCTTGAAACAAGGTGTTCGGACAGACCATACCCATAAGCAGCTCCCCAAGCCACCAGGCAGAGGCCCCAGCACGGGGCTGTCTCCCCCAACCCGCCGAGCAGCAGCACAGGCCAGTGGCAGAGGGGGGAAGCTGGGGCCTGTGGGGGTCGCAGCCTTCTGCAGGCCCCTCCCTGCCACCCCCAGGGCTCCTCTCTGTCTAAGGTGCCAGTGTGGCTGAGGTCCAGGTAGGGAGCTAGGCTCCACCAACAAGTAATCACTCCTGTATTTGTAATTCTTCCCCCAGGATCCATGATTCAGCCCTAGTTCCCCTAGCCCCCCCACCCCCACCCCCACCCCACTGTGCGTTAGGCAGCTGAGGTTCAACAAGGAGAAGGATACATTCAGACTAGACCCCAAGGTTAGCCCCAGCTGGGGAGCAGGAGGCAGCACCTCCTGCTGGGGCCGAGGGCCGACAACCGGGGCGGGGCACAGGCGTGTCTGGGGAACTGCCCCTGGCCACCCCTTTCCCCATCCCCAGCACAGCCAGGCCAGGCCCCAACCACGATCAGTAAAGCTGCTGCGGCCCTCACCCCGCCACAAAGCTAAAGTGCTCCCCAGTCCTCCAGCCCTGCTGCAGAGCTCAGGCTGCTCCCTCAATCCCAGGACACAGGAAAGTGCCACTCTTTTTGGCTTCAGACCTGGACTTTCAGCCACGTCGGACCGAGGGGTCGTGGCAGCAGAAGCAGCAGCCATAATGTCACACATACAAATGACCTGAGAAATCCCATCCGCGCGTCACTCACTGGGGACTGGCTCGGGGCTATGTACAAGTCAGGAAGGATGGATCAGGGCACTCGCGGGCACGGAGGTACTCGCACACACCTACTCGTAGATGGGGACCCGCAGAGGCACCTGTCCCCCAGCTGGGAACTGGGGGATGCCCACACACTCCGTTCGCATGTCTTCCATGAGGCCTCTGCAGCGTGTGTTCATTGAACCAGTGCAAGAACATCTCCGGGTTCAGGCAGGCCCGGGTCCCAGGAGGATGCTAGGGGTGGGGATGGGGTTGGAAACGTGGAGGAAGAGGGACTTGATTCCCCTCCTGATGTGCAGGGCGTGCCACCTTCTCCTGGAGTCTGGATCACCGGGGGCAGCTGACTGACTGTCCATCTGTCTCTCCCCTTTTACCCCTGCAAGCTTGAGGAGGAAGGGTCCTTGGCAGCAGGGGGCTGGGTGGCCGCATCCTCTGAGGCCCCCACGGGCTCCGGCTCGGTGGCCATGGGCTCCTCGGCCTTATCCCTGCTCCTGCTGGCCTCCTGGAGCTGCTGCCGCCGTGCCACCTCAGCTTTCAGATTCTCCAAGTCTTTTTGGCTGAGAAGGATGGGGCGGAGGGTGGGCATCAGGGTGGGCCTGGGCCCTCCGTCACCTTCCTGGCTTTGCTTCAACTTAGGGCAAGATCAGGCTCTGCACTTTCTGAAGTGAAAGTAAGAACTCCACATACCTGCTAGCCTCCAGTGAAGGCCTGGCTCCCATCCCACCTTCACACCCCGCCTAAATCCTCTGCACTCTGGCCGCTCCTATCGCCGATCACAGCCAGAACATGGGTGCAATGTGGAGCAGGCCTGCTGTAAATGCCCTAAGGCTGACCGGACCAAACTCGGCCCCATACAGGCGAGAGGGAGACGGGGTAAGGGGCTTTCGAGGGCAGGGTTGTTGCTGCTGTCTAAAAGCAACAGAGACCCCTAGAGCTCAGCGCTAAGGCACGTCCCTACACTGACAGAGCAGAAGCTCAGAGAAAGAATGAAGCTGCTCTTTACATGGCTGCTGAGTAGCTTCAGTTGTGGCCAAATCTGCAAACCTATGGACTGTAGCCACCCAGGCAGGTTCCTCTGTCCATGGGATTCTCCAGGTAAGAATACTGGAGTGGGTTTCCATGCCCTTCTCCAGGGGATCTTCCCAACCCAGGGATTGAATCAGCATTTCTTTAAAGTCTCCTGCATTGGCAGGTGGGTTCTTTACCATTAGCTCTTTACATACTGACATGAAATGATCGCCAAGATCGATTAAATGCAGGAGAAACCTATGTGCCTGGTTTGCTACAATTTTGTGCCTTCAGGGGGAAAAAAGATGACAGATCTGTCTTTGCGCCATAATGCAGAGTATTTCTGGAAGGAGTGACTAAGGGCTGTCCTTCCCAGTCTCAGCCACCTCAGTCCCGTAGTTAATAAACCAAGAAAGGAAAGGCCAATGTCCAAGTGGGGCCTCACCTGAGAGGAATGAAGAGGATGCCGTTGATGACGTTCAGCTGCTCCAAGACGCTGGCCATGCTGGGGGCTGTGAACTGAGTGGCGCGGGGAGCATGAGCCGTGGAGGCCAGGGAGGAGCGGAGCCCACCCAGCCCCGCTCGCAGACCCACCTTGAGGGGCGGGATGTTGGCGCTGGAGCCGTTGCGGTAGATCTCGTTCATGGTGCGCTGCAGGGCCACGGCCTGCTGGGTCAGGCACTTGAGGTACTCGGAGCTCTCCTTGGTCTTCTCGTGGTCCTCGCCCAGCTGCAGGGCGCGAGCGAGCGGGGAGAGATGAGGGCCGCCCTCAGCTCCGCCCTTGACCCCACCCTGTGCCCCGCCCCACGCCCACCTGCGTCTTGTAGATGGTGTAGCCTTCCTTCTCGTGCTGCAGGGCGGAGCGGAACTCGGCTTTGCTCTCATAGACCCGGGCGACCAGGTGGTGGCTATAGGGAGGCAGGGCGCGGGGTGGGGGGCAAGGGAGGGACGTGAACGGGCCGGTGGGCACTAACGGCGGTGTGTGTGGGGTACTCTAGATCCCACCCCGGGATCTCTCCTGGGGTAAAACGCCAAGTCCAGGACTCAGAGAAGAGATGGAAGGTGAGGGAAATTTCCTCAGGAGTCAGATGGAGGGCAGAGTGCTGGATCCCGCGCCCGCCCTCGATTCAAGTGCTTCCCGGGACCCTGTGGCCCGGGGTCTCCCTGCCCCCTGACCCAGCACAGCCTCACCTGAGGGCCACCTTGAGGGACTTGGGCCCGTGGTACTTGGTGCTGACGGCCAGCGCATTCTCCAGGAAGCGCAGCGATAGGTCATACTCCATCACTCCGTGCAGCACCAGCCCGATGTTGTTCTGGGGGCAGTCGGGAGGGCCCTGGTCAGCTCCCACTCCCCTGGGAAGGAGGCTAGTCCCGCTGCCCCTCCCCAGCACTCACGTCCAGCAGCGCCATCTCAGGGTGGTCCTCCCCGAACACGAGCAGTGTGAGGTAGCGGGCGCGGTACAGCAGGCTCAGGGCGGTGGACAGCTGGCTACTGGCAAAGCAGTACAGCGCCAGGTGCATCTGCAAGGGGCAGACCCCGGTCAGGTCAGGTCAGGTTGGCCGCCGGCCCCGCCCCCCGCGCCGGCCCCGCCCCCGGCGGCTACTCACGTATTCCTGGATGGTGTTGGGGTGCTCGATGCCCATTACTCGCTCGCTCATTAGCACGGCCTTCTGCTGGTTACTGAGCGCCTGGGAGAGGTGGGGGACTGTCACCCCCAGGTGGCACCGCCCCACACCCCGTCTGTCTGTCTTGCCCATGAGCCTCTAGGCAGCTCAGGCCTCTTCATCTCTGGCTGCAATTTCTATTTTTACTTTGCACCAAGGAGGCAAATAAGTGGTCAAAATCCAGCTGCTGTGACCAGGGAAGTCTACACCCCACCCCGAGGCTACTTCACATTTTAAAAGACTGTCTTAGTCTATGCAAACACATGCATATGCAATCTAAAGTTGTACTAAAAATAAAATACTCATACTACGACAAGGAGGCATATACAGGCGAAAAAAAACAAGGAGTCCTATGGCTGGAGGCGAGTGGAGCACCTGCAGTGTGCCCGCACCAAGGCAGCCTCAAACCCGGGGGCTAACAAGGCGGGTGAACACCACCAGGCCCCTGGCCAGTACAGCCAACAGCACAGTCCCTGGGCAGCTTCCAGGGCGCTCACAAGGCACTGAGTGAGAACGTGCCCCTTGTCCCTGTGAAGGGAAGGAAGGCCCTGGCATCACTCCCACTGTGTCCACAGGCACCGCAGCTCCCCCAGGACACAGCTGCGGGGGCAGGGGGAACTGGGGGGCGGGGGAGGGATGTACAGGCAGAGCAAGCACATCCCAGGGTTTCCACCTGCTCCTCCTGGGGGGCCTGGAGGTAAGCAGTATCTCTGGGATGACAGGGCTCCAGTTCTGCCTGCCTGGGCCAGCGGGGTGAGAACACAACCCAGGGCCCAGCTGACCACACCCCAGAAGGAGCACAAGCCCACCTCGGCGTAGTCGCCCATGATGTAGTGGAGGCGGGCAAGCAGGCGCAGGCAGGCACAGATCTCCACGTGCATGGCCCCATACACGTTGTTAAACAGGTTCAGGGCCTCGTTGATAAGCTCACAGCCCTCCTTTAGGAAGCCTGCAGGGCACCCGGGGGCAGAAGGTCAGGGCTGGCCTGGGTTTGGGCTGGGGGTCCCTCTCCACCGCCCCCACCCCCCACCCCCCCGCCGGCCGCACCTGGCACGCACCCTGCTGTACTTTGGCCTGCCCGCTCTGAAAGAAGTGGAAGGCATCCGAGGCCTTGGGGTTGACATGCTTGACCACGGGGAAGATGTTGAGCACGTCCTCCTCCGTGAAGGCGGGTTTGTGGCGGCTGTCGAAGCTGTACTCCTTCAGCAGGATCTGGGGGCCCCACCCAACACCCACAGGGAGCCTCAGCCCAGGCTCAGGTGGCCAGCACCGCCCCACCAGCTTCACCCGAGGCCCCGGGGACCCTGCAGGACGCTCCGAACCCGGCCCACCTGAATGCCAGTTTTCAGGGAGATCTCCCGCAGCAGTGTGATCTTCTGCAGCCCATAGGTCTCCACGGCCTGGTCCACCGTCTCACTGAGGAGGAGCGGAGGGTGGGCCCAAGCAGCCCAGCACCCGTCCGTACCCCTCCACCTGAGCCCCTGGGCACGGGGGCCCCTCTCCCACTTCCCCAAGCAAGTGGTCTCCCGCAGGCCCCTTTCTCTTCTCCCATTTCTCTGCCGGAGACCGGCACTGCCACACCCGCTCACGTACCACTCGAGGCTGAAGTCAAAGTAGTTCTTGGCCTCCTGGCAGATGTTCTTCCAAAGCTCCTGGGGGGTCATGACAGCCCAGGCTGTGTTATCCGCTGCCCCTGGGGGCCGGTTTCGCCTCCTCCTGTTCCTCTTCTTGGAGATGAGCTCATCGGCGGGCAGGTGGGCCACGGGGTTGGGGTAGGAGCTCAGGAAGCAGTTCAGGAAGTGGCTGATGGCGGCTGAGAGCCCCGAGAGCTCGACCCCCTGCAAGGGAGGTAGGACCACTGTCACCACCCGGGCTCCCCCGACACCTCCCTGAGCCGGGCTGGAGGGAGCAGCAATACCTGTAGATACGTCTTGAAGATGTGCTTGGCAGATCGGGTGATGAGCTCTCCGATGCCAATTTTCTGCACAGGTTCAGAGAAAAAGGGGGGTGTCTGGGTTGGGCTCCAGGCCTCCAGCCCAGCCCCCCGCCCCGCCTCCATCTCTCAGCCGCCACGGGCACCACTCACATAGATGTGGTCCAGCTGGTCACGGGCCGGGCTCCGCATCACCAGGTCCAGCACCTTGCCCAGGTAGCGCATGTTGATGCCACGCTGGCGCATCACCTCGGCCAGCGTGGCCCCGTCCATGGGCAGCACCGTGTGGTCTGTGAAGTCCTTCACCTGTGGGCTGCAGCAGGTCAGGCCCCCCCCAAGCCTAGGCCCTCTGCATTCTCCTGCCCCAGGTCTTGCCAATGGGGGCTCCCGCTATTATGGGGCCCTGAGGAAGGAAGGGACTAAGACCCCCTGCTCCCAGCCAGGAAGAGGAAAGGAGAGAAAGGACGCGAGCAGTAAGGATGTGAGCTCTCATCCCTGGCCTTCTGCACAGCCCACCGTCACCATGTGACTGCTAGGCCCACTGGCAGGGAAACAGCAGTGGGGGGCAGCAAGGCTCCCCTGTGACCACACCGGAAGGAGCAGGGCCACAGCTTCACTCTGAGACTGAGCCTTGCCTCGTGGGCCCTGGAGCAGCGGGCACGGCAGGCTTGCCTCGAAGACCAGGCAACAAGCACAACAGCCACGCCCAGGGCCGCCTTGGCAAGGGAGCAAGCCCTCCATACACACACAGACTCTATACAAAGCTTCTTGGGGGGGTAGGGTAGGTAAAGATGCTCCCACACCCTCTGTATGCCATCCCCTCACACGGGGGCTTTGGAGGACCATACCCCCGCTGCCAGCCCCCAAGGGAGGGCACCCAGGTCACAATTGATGCCTGCCTTGGCCCCTTTGTGTCAGTGGCCCTATTCCAGGAATGAGAACTCCCATCTGCCTCGCAGGTCAGGAGGCTTAGGTCACTCCTACAAAGGCTCCACGAGTTCCCGGAGGCGAATGAGGCCCCAGAGCCTGGAACCCCCGCTGCCCCTCCTCTGTGCCACCCCCTGCCCCACCCCGCCCTCACCAAGCCAGGTATCTGGCAGGAGAGCAGGAAGGCAGCAGCATCTTTCAGCAGCTGCTTCTGGTCCCGCACCTCCTCTTGGCAGGACTCAGGGAAGCGCACTCCTGCGGGCGGGAGAGAGAGCAAGGAGGTGTGAGGCGACGACAGACAGACAGCAGCACTCAGGTAGGCAAGCAGGCCCCCCACACTGGGGCCCCTGAGGACCACTCACCTGGCGAGAAGATGTCAGGGTTGAAGCGGACGTCGAAGGCCGTGCTGCTGATGGAACCCACTGCCTTGCATGCATTGCGGATCACCTCCCGACTCCGAGGGTCTGCTGTGAAAACATGGCCTGTTAGGAGCTGCCCCGTCTCCCCCATGGGTTGGGTAGCAGCCTGAGCCTCCCCTGGCCTGGGGCTCCCCCAGCAGCCCCACCTGTCCCGTCGTCGGAGGCAATGGTCTCTGCCAGCTCCTTCACCTTGGCCAGGCCACTAGCATTGCTGCCCTCCGCCTCGCCCCCCGCCTCGGGTGCTGGGGAATCTTCAGGCTTGGACTCCGAGGATGGGGCATCGCCATTCTCCAGGGACGTGGGGCTCTCCATCTTGCTGGCCTTCTGCTGCATCAGCTGTAGGGCCGCCAGCTTCATGAAGAGCAGGTACCTAGGGCACAGTGGGTGGGGTGGAGCAGGGGACGGGAGAGGAGCGTCTAGGAGGCCACCGGTCCAGCAGCTTCCTGCTGGCCGTGGGGGGACCTGAGCCAGGCCCCAGCTCCTGCCCTGCTGGGCTTAAGGATGTTGGGGCCAGGGACACGTCCTGTCCTGTCCAGGGAGCAATGTCCACGTGTGTGTACACATGCCAGCCCAGCCATCCTACCAGGTGGTGGCAGATCACAGCAAAAATGGGGATCTCCCTAGACAGCAAGACAGCTGGGTGTGTATGTGGGGGTGGGAGGCTGGCTCACCACGCAGGCCAGGGCTCCTGAGAGCACCAGGGACCCCGCTGGCGTTTTAAAAGGGAGAATTATTCCTGGCACGGGACATTTGATGGGATAACTCCTAAGCACTGACCGCCAGCAGCAGGGACCCCACCTGTATTCCCCCACCCAAGGGCCATGGCACTGGGAGGTTCAAAACCGCCTAAGCAGATGTCCACACTTCTTGAGGAAACAGCACCACTGCAGTAGAAAGCCACGGGTCTCGCTTTTTGCCATCTACATGAAGCTCTTGGGCGTCTGTCTGTGGAGGGAAGCTGGATGCCACAGTGATGGGCCCAGAGCTTGCTCCTCTTCACTTCCCAAAGCCTCCCCAGTCTGGGGTCAGACGCCAGCACCGCCCTCCTTGTGTGAGGCTGCAGCCGCAGGCCCGCGCCCCACCTGTGCTCCACGAAGGCGTCCACCAGCTCCTGGCGCAGACAGCACAGCTTGTGGCGGTGTGCGCGGGGGAAGCCGGCGCGGGTGCACTCCTCGGGCAGCGCCTCGCCGGGCACGGGCAGGAAGTTGAGGTCGGGGGGGAAGGTGCGCAGCAGGTCCAGGATGTAGTGGCGCCCGTCGTTGCCGATGATGCCCTTGCACTCCACGGAGGAGCAGAGCTCCACCTCCTCGTCCCGGTCGTTGAGCACCCGGTGCCTCAGGATCTTGAGGGGCCGGCTCGTGCGCTCCAGCAGCTCCAGGTACCGCGGGTGCGACACCACTGTCTTGCCGAAGTCAATGGAGCCGTAGATGACACTCTGCTCCTGGTCCCGCTCCAGGATGCCAGGGATGATGGACTGGGCCGTGACCCGGTAGCCGCGGTAATCCACCACCACCGTGCCCAGCGTGTACAGCCCCTCCACGTCCACCGCGTTGTACGTGCGCACGCCGTTCAGGTCATTGGTGGGCGCCACGTAGGCCGCCACGTCCCCGCCGAAGTCCTTGTAGTGGTCGCGAACGTCGAAGCCCAGGCTGAAGAAGATGTTGTTCCAGATGAACATCTGCATCTTGGTCTCCTCGCTGGGGTTGATGGCCATCACGTTGCCGTCGATGACCGCCATGGCGCCCCGCGTGGCTGCCGCCGTGAAGTCGCTGTGCACCTGGGGGCCGGAGGTCAGAGGGTGAGGGAGCCGCGGTGTCCGTGCCTCTCACCTGGCCAAGCTCACCCGGGGCTGAGGGAGGTAAGCAGGACGAAGGTTTCTCACACTTGGAAAAGCGCCAGAAACCCCAGTTCGGAAAAAAAACGTAACACTTATGGGCTTCCCTGGTGGCTCAGCTGGTAAAGAATCTGCCCGCAATGCAGGAGACCTGGGTTCAATCCCTTGGTTGGGAAGATCCCCTGGAGAAGGAAACAGCTACCCACTCCAGTATCCTGGCCTGGAAAATTCCATGGGCTGTATAGTCCATGGGGTCACAAAGAGCTGGGCATGACTGAGTGACTTTCACTTTTATCAAACACTCAGAGAGACAGCAGAGCTCAGTGATTACCGGGGGCAGGAGGACATGGGTGGGTCTGGGATCCACCAACTATGTGCCAGGTGATCTCTGCTGGATCACCTCTCAGATCTGTCTTCATGTCTATAGATGACATAAAAGTATCGACCTTCAGGGGCCTTCCCTGGTGGTCTACTGGTTAAGAGTCCACGCTTCCACTGCAGGGGGCATGGGTTCCATTCCTGGTTGGGACACTCAGATCCCATATGCCTAGCAGTGCAGCCAAAACAAAGCCATCGCCCTTTATAAGGTGTCTGGGAGATTACAAGCCTGCATGGCACCTGGCCCAGCTCCTGGCAAAGTGAGCACCCAGGACATTTATATTTACCATTATCATCTCTAGTAAAATTCTGGGCGATTTTAAAGCTTTTTTTTCCCCTGAAAGCACTGCTTTTTCCTCATCTCTGTCAGCAAAAGCACTGAGGACATCAGAAGACACGTGTGCCCAGGTCCCCATATGGCTGCGTTGGGAGGGAAGTGGGCGTGGGCATCACTCAGCCCATTCTGGAGATGGCTCCCTGCTCCCAACCCCTACCCCCACACTCTTAAAATCTCAGAGAGGCCAGAAAAAGGGGCTGGGGTTGTCTGCTGGGAGGCAGAAAGTAGAAGAATGGCCTGGAAGGTCCCCAAAGGCCCTTATCCACCGAAGCCCTTGTCCAGCTTCCCTCTTATCCACAGGAATCCACTGGGGAGGTGGCTGGCGGGCCTGAGGCTGTGGTCAGGCCTGCGGGGCCACGGGCACCTTGAATATGGCCCTTTCTCGCAGCAGTCGCTCAGGCAGGTTCTTCCGAGGCAGCTCCCGTGTGGTCTGCAGCTCCTCGTTCCAGTCCCGGGTCTACAGAGACCAGGAGGGATAGGCCAGCTCAGCCTGAGCCCCCACCACCTGCTCGGGGCATTCCCACCCCCCTGCCACCCTGTGCAGCCCTACAGGCACCGAGAACCCAGCCTGGGCCCCGCAGGGGAAGGGAGAGAGGAGCCGGGGATGGCCAGAGGCACCTGTCCAGGAATGTGCTCCTCATAGCCCAGTCGGGAGGTGTAGGCATCCTCCGCCCGCACACAGTCCATGGCATGCTCTGCCTGGGGGGCTGTCCAGCTGTACACCTGGAATGGGGTGGCGATCCTCTCGAAGGGGTGGCGCTGGACCCTGCAGCGAGCAGAGGGGAGATGGGGTGGCCCAATGAGCCCAGAGCTCTGCCTTGGGCCCCTTCTTCGAGGCCCCACTGTCTCCTCACTAAGGCTCTGTCCCTGGAGAGTCCAGCGGAGGCGCACAGCCACCTGTCCCAGGGCTGCTGCCTCAGGGGGAGGCTCTGGGTGCTGCATGTCCAGCTTCTTAGCGCAGAAGTGCTAGATTCCAGGCCTCCAGATCACCCACCCTGGGAGATGAGAGACCGACAGGCCGAGGCGCTACCTTTTCTTCTGCAGGGCAGCAAAGTTTTTTTTGAAGGTTGGGCTGATCTGGTTGAGCAGCTCCACCAGGGAATGGCTGAGGAAGCGGGGGCTGGCAGGCTTGGGGTTGAAGTGGTACGCCGTGGACCTGCAGAGAGGGTGATCACTGCACCGGGTGCCCCCCAGGCGGCTGCCCACGGGCTCCCCATGGGCTTGCACAGGGACTCACTGGTTCAGGTAAAATCCCCGGGTGGAGGCTGTGATGCTGACTTGCCGGTCCTCAGCTGTGATCACAAACAGGTACATGAGGTCCCCGTGCATCCTGCGGTTCCCGGGGGGTGGGTTCCAGCCGCTCATGGTGAGCACCTTCAGGCACTGCAGGGGCTGCGGCGAGGGCTGAGTGTGAGCAGGCCATGCCTCCTGGTGGGCGGTCCCCTACCCCCGTCCCCAGAGACCAGCTCCCACCTTCCAGTCCCGGTTCTGGGGCTGCAGAGGACACAACGGCCGCTCCCGGCTCCCAGGAAGAATGTACTCGGGCGGTGTGCAGTCGATGGGGTCCATCTCCAAGCCCTTCTTCCGCTTCCCGCTGTCTGAGGGACCCGAGGCTGGTGGTCAGCACACGATGGCCCAGGGGGTCCAACACCCTCCCCAGCTCAAGTGGCCCTGGCCTGGGTGCCTCCGGCCCTGCTTCCCTCCGGTGGGAAGGCTGAGGCCCCCAGCCCCCTTCACCAGCCCCAATTCAACTTGCTCCCAGCACCTCTGCCCAACCGCCAGCCCCAACGCCTCCCGCACCTCCTAGGTCGCCATCGGTAAAGACGCTCAGGAAGGACAAGGAGTTGCAGTCAACCCCATTGAAGGCATCGGAGGGGTCCAGGCTCTTGAGCAGGTCTCGAACGTGGCGCACGTGGATGCGGGCCTCTCGCACTGTGTACGGTTCTGTCGGGAGAGGGAGGGGCAGGGCGTTACCAGGGCAACAGCCTCCCCAGTGGAGAGAAGTCGGCCTGAGCACAAGCAAGGGTAGCATTGATTTTCAATTTTAGGCTTTAACTTGCAGATTCCCTTATGAATACCTAGGCTGGAAATCTGCTTTCCACACACATATCTGCCTATCAGCAGGGATCCTTGTTTGCAAAGAACCTTCTGCCAAAGGGCACAAGAAGTACCTCTGGAAGTGCACACAGGCTGTGGCAGCCCACAGAAGCCCCCTAATTCTCTGTCTACGAGTGTCACACTGGCTAGGTTGTCCCCACATGTTCAGTCCAGTTCTCCTGGGTCAGCCCTCCCCCAGGGCAGCAGAGGATTTACAGGACTCAACCTTGCTCCCCAACTCACGTTTTAGGAAATCATGAGGGCTCTTCAGAGGCAGGTGGGAGGACCCATAATTGGATAAGTCTGGGCACAGCTGAGTTACTTTTCCCCCACATTCATTCTTTTGGGTGACATGCCTAGAACCTCTGTGCCACTCTCCCCAGGTGACCCAAGTTTACGGGATCTTTTTTTTATTTTAACAAATAGACCAGCCTCATCATGTCAGCTGATTGCTCTGCAAGGGGCCTAACTTTCACGAGCCATGACATTTCAGTTTTCTTAAGAGACTGAACTTTTATCGCTATAAAATTTGTATGGGCTGATTTCAAGCACTTGCTTGCTACTTTTTTTTTTTTTTTTTTAAATCATGACTCTGATATTTAACCCTGAAGTTGAAGGGTGTGCCGGAGAGGACCAGAGAAGCAGACCTGTGCTCCTGTCCTGTTGCCACAAGTCCAACACCGCCCCAAGCTTCTACATGCTCATCCATGACACAGACATACCAAGATGCCAGCGGGAGGGGCAGGGTGGGGAGAGTGCCACCTGGCCCCGCCTTCTCGTGTCCCGGCCCCCCCTTGGGGAGCTGCTCGACTTCCAGACAAACCTTCCACCACGCGCAGCACAGAGCCCTCCTGCAGCCCCTCCACGCTGCGCAGCTCTGAGAAGTGGTCCAGCATGTTGCCATCCAGGTGCAACGAGAAGCAGGTGCGGTGACACGTGTCTTCACGGTCCATAAGCACCTGGTGGATCTCCTGCACCATCTCCTGGGGGGAGACCTGCCAGGGAGAGGGCCCCACCACCCTGGTGAAAACATACCAGTTTCCCCAGCCCCAAATACCTGGGTCCCTAAAATCAATGCTTCAAATACCGTTTTCCCCTTTGTGGCTTGTATTTTAAAGTCCAGGCCCTGCCCCTAAGTCCTGTGCCCAGCTGCACCTGTGTGTGTGTGTGCTTGTGTGCAGGGTGTATATACATGTGCAGGACAGAGCCTGGCCTCGTTACCCACAGGCTTCAACTATTCCTGCAGACTCTGAACAGAGGTGTAAGAACAAGGAAAAGAAAACAGCCATCTTGCCTCCTCCCTATGACCTCCTCTTTCAGGAAGGTGTGGCCTGGGGCTCAAGCCTGTGGGTCCAGAAGATGCAAGAGGCCTCATCTGGTTCTCCACTGAATCCATTTGCAAGGCCTCTGGGGAGGCGACCATTACCTCTCTCCTCCCAAAGTAAAAGTGTTCGTTGCTCAGTTGTGTCTGACTCTTTGCAACCCCATGGACTGTAGCCCGCCAGGCTCCTCTGTCCACGGAATTCTCCAGGCAAGAAGATTGGAGTGGACAGCCATTCCCTTCTCCAGGGGATCAAACCAGGGTCTCTTGCATTGCAGGCAGACTTAACCCTGAACCACCAGGGTAACCCCTCTTCTCTCAAGCACACAAACTCCAGCCAGAGAGTTGACATACCCGAGGCTGGGGAGCCCTGGGACCCCAGTACTAGCCAGCCACTACTGTACTCCTCCCTAGACAGGGCTGGCAGTCCCAACTGGGATCTGGCCCCTAGCATTGGGGCAACAGTTTGAACCTGGACTCCCACGTCCACCACGTGAGTGACCTTGGAAGGCAGAGGACCCTGTTTCCTGCCTGCGACCCCATCGTCATCCCGCCTCACAAGCCCAGCATCCAGCACCCCTCTGCTATCTTACCTGGAGGGAGAAGGGCTCGATCCCAGGAGCCAGGATCTTCACTGAAAAGCCTGTGTCCTGAATGACGATGACTTCCTGTCCGGTGGTCTCCTCTCCCGGCTCAGTTTCATCGAGCCCGTTTTCCCGGGGTGGTTCAGCAGGCCCTTCTTCCTTTTTCAGGCTCTCTGGGCAGTCCCCATTCAACAGCATGACTGAAGGCAGCTCTGCAGGGGACAAGGGGGCTGAGTCAAATGGGCCTTGCAGGTGAGGTCTGCCTCCAGCCTGTCCTCCCCAGACCCGGCCCTGTGCCAGGCCCACCATACCCCAAGCACACAACTCCTCCCGGCACCCCTACTCTGGCCATCTGCAGGCTCCTGCCTGTACCCTTCACACCCCGGGCACTTGTTTCCCATCTCTTCTCAGGACCCCCGTCTGGCATCCATGCGATTAGGCCCCCCAGACAACTCCCCCAGAGTCACCAATGCAAGTGGCTTCAACAACACTCCCCACATCCACTTCCCCCTCTTCCCTGATGGACACTCTGGTCCCTTCCTTTCCAGCTCGACTTCTCCCGCAGTCCAGCTGTGGGTGTCCTGGGCCCCAGCCACTCCTCATTTCCATCTCACCCTTATCTGTGATTCTAAATGCCCTCCCACCTCACAGCTCATGTGACCCAACCAGGCTTCGATCCAGGTTTTCAACGTGTGGCCATCCCCAAGGCCTTGCCAGACTCATCTCGTCAGCGTGGAATTTACCATCTTCCACAAACCAGCCCCTGCTCTGCAAATGCCCCTCACCATACCCCAATCTAATCACAGGACGACTGCAGGCCATTTTCCCTATTTCAAGAATACCACTTGCTGTACACCTGAAATTAATATAACATCGCAGGGACTTCCCTGGTCGTGCAGTGGATAAGAATCCGCCTGCCAATGCAGGGAACACAGGTTCGATCCCTGGTCTGGGAAGATTCCACATGCTGCAGAACAGCTAAGCCCGTGTGCCACAACACTGAGCCCATGAGCTGCAACTACCGAAGTTTGTGCGTCTAGGGCCTGTGCTCCGCTAATGAGAGAAGCTAACACAGGGAGAAGCCCGTGCAACACGAGGAAGACTAGCCCCTGCCCGTAAGATAAAGTCTGCTACAGGTTACGCCAAATAAAGCCTGCGAGCAGCAATGAAGACCCAGTGCAAAAAAAAAAACAAAAACACCCCTAACACTGTAAGTCAATTGTACTTAAAAACAAAAACACCTAGTGTATGTACCAGTCCTAACTATGTGTGTATAGGCACATTTACATCTTTGCCAGCAGAAAGACTAAAAGATCCAGAATTCAGTGGCTTTCCTTGAATAGGATTAAGAGTGATTTAACCTTTTCCTTATAAGTCTGTACTTTCCTTACTGTATGACACAATTGTTTAACTAGTGTTTATTTTAGGGGATGATTTAGAAAAAAAATGTATGAGGAGTTTTTTGAGAAAACTAGGACCCTGAAACTGTAGGCAGCAAATTCTCTGAGCAACTTTGTGAATTGTTCATATTTTATATTCGAAATCTTCAAGTAATCGACAAGTAATCTTCATTTTCACGGTATGACCATATCCTTAGATGAGTAGCTTAAATGTGATCCAAAGACAACACTTGTGCTTCCACGAATGAAATTCTGGTCACTAGAGATAATTGCTTTTTTGAAATAAAGTGCTTTTTAAGTTGATGTTAAATGTGACCATAGTAAAAACATAAAATGTTTCAATTAATGGTAAAGCTGTATAATTAATGGTTAAATAACCCACAGAATCAAATAAACACAACCATTTTGCCTCTTCAAAAACAAAACAACAAAAAAAAAACAATAAAAAGATACCACTTAGAATGTTCTAACACTCTCCATTTACAGGATCCAAAGTCTTGGGTCTAAAGTCCCTCTCAGCCCCTGCGTTCTCTCTATCAAGGTGCAGCTACCCCAGACTACTCAGAAATCTCGCCTCCCACCTGTGCTTCGGTGTGCTGACCCCTACACGCCGCTCCGCTTGGCAGGCTCCCACTCATCCGTCAAGGCCTAGGTGAAATAAACCTCCTTCCTGGACTCCTGACAGGAGCCACTTGGGGTGGCTGTTCACACTAGCAGCTCTGTCTCCCTCCTTCTGTCCTGCCCACTCGACAGAAAGGCACTGAGCTAATGAATTAATTACTGTAAAAGCCTAACATCTGTGAATAGCGATGGACTCATGTGGGGAGAAGAGGAGCAGGTGAACAGCTCCCCCAGGAACTAGGGGGAGGAGAGGAGACCCCCCACCCTGACCCTGGGGCGCAGAGGAGGAGCACACAGAAGCCCTCCAGCACAACAGAGGCCTGCCTGGCGGCCTGCCGGCCCGCGGGGCCTTCCCTTCTGGGTCCACCTCACAGCCAGACTAGCCCTGCGCTTATCTGTGAGCTCCAGATAGACCAGCTCGCCGGGCCTGCTCCGGACCCTAGCGATCCCCTCTGGATTCCACCTCCTCGTCCCTATCCTGCTGTGAGGAGCGGGGATGGGGCACATCTCCACAGAGCTGTGTGGGCTCTACCCAGACCCACCATCGCCTCAGGAAAGAGTAGAAAAGTCCAGATAAGCCTGGCACATAAGGGCACACCGCAGGCAGGGGTGGGGGGTTGACGTGGAGAAAAGCCACTCCCTCTTACCATGTCCCCTCAACTTCGTGATAAACAGAACCGCCAGGCACTCAGATACAGTCCCATCCTCCTCCCTCAAAGAACCACAAGGACCTCTCCTTTGAGTGAACCCCCAGCCCCAGGCACGGTGACCCCCAGCCCCTGCAAAGTGAGCAGCCAGCCCGAGAGAACCTGGCCAACTCCGTGACAATGCAGACAGAACAGCGCGGTGGGAGATGGGTGGTGGTTGGCCAGTTTTCAAAACGCAGCAAGAGATGTGACAGACTTGAGACAGCCTTCCCCCACTGAGTCCTTGAGAAAGGCTGTGCTGGCTGACCAGCCTTTGGGACGAGGGGGCCCCTACCCAGTACGGCACAACCGCTTTGAGGTCTGAGACCCCAAAGGTGGGAAGTCAGAGACCTGGACCCAGACAGGTGTCCGGTGCTCCCTGAGTCAGGTCGTGAGGACAGAGGAGGGCCAGGGTGGTCATAGCTCCCGCTCCCCCTCCCTGGCCAGGGACCCTGCCCAGGAGGCAGGCACCATACTCCAGGTTCCCCCCCAGGGGGCACGCAATGCCCTACCAGATTTCAAAGGCATGTGGCTGGTTTCCAGGGGCCTCCACTCCCCTAAGGATAGCCCGCCCTGCCCTTCCTCTTTCCTCCAAAGGACCCTGAGGGTCTCCCTATCGATGGATCAAGGCCCAGTGACCTCCCCACAAGAGGCCAGCTCACTACCCCCACAGCCCACCTGGTGTGGTCGGCCGCTGCCCCTTCCTGGGTTCTGGACTCCCGGGACCTCTGTGGCAGCGAGGCCCACCGCTCTGTGGCTCAGGCCCGGCACTGCCCGTGTCCCTTGTTCCGGGCTGTGCCTCCACCCTGGCCCCCATGCAGCTGGTCGGCCCCGGGCTGGAGCTCTGGTTGGCTTCGGGTTTCAGCGGGACCAGGCCTGCCGGGGCGGCCCTGGGAAGGGCACACTCCCCCTGCCTTGCATCCTGCTCAAGGTCGGCCAGGACGGCTGTGGGCCAGGAGGCCCTGGTGGCTCCGGGACCCCGAGTAAAGCTGCCACCAGGGTTCAGGCCTGCCTCCCCAGATCCCCCCCAAAGGGGGTCACTGCTGGTGAAGCAGTTAGTGGGGCAGGAGAACCCGGCGTCTGGGCGACCTGGGACCCTCCGGATCGAGGGCCCCGGGGACTGGGTGGCAGGGGTAGGGCCCAGCAAGGGGGTCCTCTCCTCTGCCCCAACTCCAGTGGGGGTGGGCAGGACCGCTTCCGCCAGCTGCTGGCAACAGCTGGCGCAGACCCGGGCCCAGGCCATGAGGTGGCTGCCCCCTGTCCACTGGTGGCCGCTGAGCGCCCTGCCTGCCTCCTCCTGGGTCAAGTGGCCGGCGGGGGCCTCTGGCTCATGCTGCCCCCTGCAGGTGACCTGGCAGCTCTCCCCTTCCTGGGAGACACCCGTTCTGGTGGGAGGGGGGAGGGGCCCCCAGACTCCGAGGACGACTGCACCGGTGCCCCGGCCTCCAGCTCCACCAAGGAGCTGGCAGGCTCCGACTTCCCTTCCCAGCAGCCCCTGCGCTGCCAGGAGAAAACCAAGTCTCTCCCCTGGGGAAAACAGAGCTGGCAGCAAGAGACCCAAGGCCGTGCGGCAGTGGAGGAGGAACATGCCCAGCCTCGCCAGGGCGCCTTCCCAGGGCCTCTGACTTGTTGCCAGGGCCCAGGCAGGGCTGCTCCGGCATCCATACTAACCAGGGTGGGGGTGGGGAGTCAGGCCTCCTTGGCCCCCTTCCCTCCCCTCCAGTCCTGTCCAGACAGCCCTGAAGGGCTGGCACGCAGCAGGCCCTTGGCTCCCTGCAGCCCCCACCAAGGGTTTCTGGCTCGCACACCCTGAGCGGAAGGTACAGAGGGCCAGGCAGGGCCCCTCTGCTCCCACTACCCTCCCCAAACACGCCCTAACCCTCTGGAGAGGAGGGCGGGGCAGGGCAGCCTGGCAATGACCCCTGAGGAGCTGCTTCCACCACCCCCATCCTGGTTACCACAGAGCCAAGGCTCACTCTAGGCCCGGTTCACGGCAGGTCCCTCCATCAGCTCGACCAGCCCATCTCACTTGAGGAAACTGAGACTCCAAAATGTTAAGAGTGAGCAGGCTGCCCAAGGTTGCAGACGCAACAGGCAGCCAGGCCAGGTCAAGAAAAGACCAGGTCTGTCAGAGGTCCAAGCCCAGGCCTGAGTGCCACCCCCTAGGCTGTAGCCCCCACCAGGTAAACAAGACCCCCTTCCTCTATCCATACCCAAGCCTCCACACCATGCCTGCTTACCCCAGGGGGAAACTCCTCAGGATCTGGGCTGTAGGGAAGGAGATGAGTGCTCCTCTGCAGAAGGGGAAGGGGTTGCCCAAACAGCACGGCACACCCCCCACCCCAAGTCTTCACTGGCCAGACCAGAATGAAGAGATAAAGCACAGCCCTGCCCTGGCCTGCAAGAAAATGGATCCAATGGGCAGCAGAGAGGAGTTAGAAAAGAAATGTAAGCCATCCCAAGTGGCTCCTGTGTGCATTCTCCAGCCTGGCATGGCCTCACTCAATAGACTGTGCCAGGGCCAGGCCCCACCCCAGCCAAAACCTCTGCAGGTGAGGCTCCGGGCAGGAAGTAAGGCCTCATAAGGGATCATCCCGTCCCAAGAACCTGGGGCTTCAAGAGAAAAGGGTGGGGGCAGGCAGCCTAAGGAGGGCCCCAAGGAAGGAGGCATCTGCTTGCCTCCTTCCCATTCCCACCCAGGCCAGAATCAGGTCTGTGGGGCCTGGGAAGGATCTAGTGTTCCCTGAATTGCTCTGCTCAGGCCCACCCAAAAGAAGAGCTCTGGGGGGTACCATCCAGTAGCTCCCATAAGCCCCCAAGCTCCTCTCCAGTCTGCCAGCCCCCTGTCCCTCCACTCCAGGCCTGGACTCCAAGCAATCCTCCCCTAGGAAGAAGGAACTCGACACACCACCATGAACTTGAAAAACCTGCCTGTTCTCTTCACCCCTAAAAACAGCTTTATTCCTAAGAAGGCAACTGACCCTTGGTCCCCCCACCTCCCTCCACAAAAGGCCTTGATCTTCCTCAAGGGGGCTAAGAGTCTTCCAGAGCTGGGTTCTGAGGTCAGAATCCTGGGAGAGGGTCTGTTGGGAAGAGTCTCCATAAAAGCCCCATCCTCCTTTGAATAAATTCAGGCTGGCTGAAATCAAGTCCTGGCTCTATACAAGCTTCCCAGAGGGTTTGAGAGCCCATGTTCCACCTGCTTGTGGGCTTCCAGTTCCCCCTAAATGAACAGCTAGCTGGATGCACCCCTGACCCAGGTTGCGGCAAACAGAGTCCCTCAGAGAAATTCTCCAACTCTCCTCTCTCCTGAGCCCTGAGTTCTCAGCATCCCAGCCCATCCCATATGCCTCTCCCAGCCTTCTCTGGGACAGGCTAAGGCAGCCTTGGCAATCTGGCCAGGAGCTGAAAATCCAAATGCTAAATGGCTGTGTGACCTTGGGCAAGTCGCTTCATCTCTTCAGGTCTCTCTGCTGGAGAGGAAATCAGCCTGCTCTTATCTAGCCTGCTCCACTGATTCAGACAGAGCCTCACTGGGGTGAAGCCTGGCAGGTTGGAGTCATCAGCATTTGTCACTCTGCCCAAACCTTGGCCTTCTTCAGGCAATCAGAAGGCTGCCACAGTACCTATGCCCCACTACCAGCGAACCTAGCTGTGGCCCGTTACAGGGCCAGAGAGCCCATCTAGCCCTGCTCTGATCCTGACTCACTGAAGCTGGAGAGGGAGATGAAGATGACAAGTGTCTTTTGAGGAGAGCTGTGGGAGTGGAAGGCAGGGTTAGTTCCGCACTCCCACAGCCACCCAGGGCAGAGAGGAACATAGCTCTGAGACTCTGAGAAAGATTTGAAGCTGAAAGCCCAGGGGCTGGGGAGGGCTCCCGGGCCTCAGGGCTGGAGTCAGAGATGTGACTCCAGAGAAGGAACAGAAGCAGCCCGGGAGAGAGGCAGACCCCACCGGAGAGAACCTGCAGCCACTCCCAAAGTCAGTGCACAGTCTCCACGGGGAGGAGCGGGGAGATCAACTCCATGCTGACGACCTTTGCCTTAAAAACAGCAACTCTGGGCTGACCCACTTTTCGCAATAAGGCGGGTTAATAATCAAGTTCTGGCACAAACACTACCTCCTGCCAAGGAGTTCGGCTTTGTCCCCATACATAGGTAGACACCCCCCACTCCAAGTCTGCCCAGCAGGCCGACATCTAACAGGGCGGAGATCAGAGTCTGCATAACAGGGGTTAAAGCCTTGCCTCTGGGAATGAACCACAGAAACCCCCGCTCAAAACACACACTCTCAACTTGCGGTCTTCCCACAGACCAAGCCTCAGAAGTCCCAAGCTGAGCCGAACTCGCAAGGCTGCAGGCGGGTGCACAGGGAACGCTAGAGATCCTGACGGAAAGTGGGTGCTAGACCGAGCAAGTGTCAAGTGACCCCAGTCGGGGGAGTTCCCCAAGCCCGGGCGCGTAGGGGGTGGGGCCGCCGAGTCCACCGATCTGCGGAGCCGGCGCACCCCGAAACCGCGTGTGCGCGCACGTGTCCCCACGATCTGGCACGCGTGTGTCCGCCGCCGCTGCCCTCCCCGGGATCCCACGTGTGTCAAGTCCGGGCCGCAGCCGGGGGCGACAGTGAAGGTGACCTTCAGGGCGGGGGCGCCCGGTGGAGGGCTCGGCGAGATGCGACCCGCTCAGGCGCGGAGAAAAGGCAGCGGTCCCCGCGCCACTCCAAACTCACCCGCGCACTCGGCCCAGTCCAGCCTCCCGCCCGGCTGCCCCCTGGCCCCGGCCCCACTCACCCGCCGCGCCTGGCCGCCCCTTGCCACCGGCCTGCGAGCTGGGCTCCCGAGCGCTGTCCGCCGGGGCTGCCGCCGGCAACTCGTCCGTTTTGATGACCATGGCGGCGGAAGCCGGCGTCCGCCTCGGCTATCCGCGCCGCCCGCCGCGCCACTAACCCAAGTGCCCTGCGCGCCGCTGCCGCTGCGGGAAGGACGGAGTCACCGGCCCACGTGGTGCGCGCTGTAGCCTTTGAC
The DNA here is from genome assembly GCF_014754425.2 of Oryx dammah. NCBI lineage: Eukaryota > Metazoa > Chordata > Mammalia > Artiodactyla > Bovidae > Oryx > Oryx dammah. Next base: position 38,509,344 of record NW_024070192.1, on the reverse strand, counting down.
CCCACCGCCGCTTCTCTGCCCCGCCCTCGCGCCCGGCCCGGCCCACGAAGGCCCGCGAGGGACAAAATATGCCACGCCTCGTTCTCTGGGTACCAACGCGCTGACTTTCTGGAACGCCTTAAAGGGAACGCGCTCTGTCTTTGGCGAGAAATAGGCATCGGGCGCCCTCGAGGGGCGGGGCTACGGAGAGGCGTCCTTGCGGTTCGCCGCCCGTCGGGCGGGCGCCTTGACCTTGGGTGGAGACCAGTCTAGGACTGCTATTGCATACTGCAATGGTTTCCTGTTGCAAGTCTGCCAAATGACCACGCGGTCTGTAATCTGCAGTGGTAACCTGACCCTCAGCGACCCCTCACCGAGCCTCCTGTAGTCCCTTGAAGGGGTGGGGCTAGGGGTGCCCAAGGTTTCTTTAGGAGGGCGTGGAAGGTAGCCTAGGGCATGGTGACAAGAGGCAAGGTGTTAGTGGCTAATTGAAGTGTCAGGGCCCACGAAACTGTGCTGAGCCACAACAGGCTCAGGAGCCTGGACGCCTCCCCTCCCTCCACCAGATGAGTCCTCACATCTGGGCTGGTACTTATCCCCAATTTTGAGTGGAGGAAGCTAAGATCAAGGTCACACGGAGAGAAAGACTTTAGCTCGGCTAGGCTAAATCCACAGCCTGGACATTTTACAGTCCTTCATGTTTTCAGATGTTTGCGACCTCGTGGGGACTGAGAAGTTAGGTCAGAGAATGCTGCCCCGTGACATTTTACCAGGTCTTGCCAGTGAGTTGAAGTTCTTCAAGTAGAGAGTGGAAGGGTCTTCCTTGCACAAGGCCAGGAAGCCATGGGGGAAGCCCTTGAGACGTATTCCACAACTACTGGGAATCGGGACGCTGCAGCTGCAGAGGTGGGCTGGGGCAGGCCTGCTGCTGCTGCTGCTAAGTCGCTTCAGTCGTGTCCGACTCTGTGCGATCCCATGGACGGCAGCCCACCAGGCTCCCCTGTCCCTGGGATTCTCCAGGCAAGAACATTGGAGTGGGTTGCCATTTCCATCTCCAGTGCATGAAAGTGAAAAGTGAAAGGGAAGTCGCTCAGTCCTGTCGGACTCTTAGCGACCCCATGGACTGCAGCTTACCAGGCTCCTCCGTCCATGGGAGTTTCCAGGCAAGAGTACTGGAGTGGGGTGCCATTGCCTTCTCTGGGGCAGGCCTAGGGCCTCATAAAAATTGCAAAGGAAAGTGGACTTTGTCCTGGAGTACCGGTGATGGGAAGGGGAACCAGTGAGAGGCATTAAGCGTTTAACCAAGAGAAAGGAAGATGAGAAATGCTTTGGTTGCCGTGTGAGTGATAAGGGGCACTGAGCTAGACAAGAGGGAGATGAGTTTGGACTATTACACAAGAAGGCTGGAAATGAAAGCAAGACCTGCCTACAGCCTACCACATGGAAGGTGCGCAGTCAGGTGGTACGTGAACCTGATACAGAGGATTGGTGGTCTGCATCCTGCAACCTCTGCCTTGTCTCTTCTAGAAAACTTGAGCAAGTCATTTGACTTTCACTCCTCTGAACTGCAGGAGCTGCCTCTGTCAAATAAAAACATCCATTTGTTTAGCCTCTCACCTAGTTGTTGGGAGGAGATAATGGTCATCAAAGCACTTTAGATAGTGTAAGATACTTGGTGATTCACTCTATCTTTTAAGCGAAGCTTTCGAGAGCTCAGTGCTCCAGGAAGATCAGAGATGAACCAGACCAGGGGACTTCTTGAAGTCAAGGACTGTCCTTTATTTATCTGGGTATCCCCAGCATCTCCCCAGAGCTTGCTACATAGTAAGCGTTTAATCCACAGTAGTTGGTTAAATGGAGGACCTGGGTATAGGCAAGCCATCCTTTAGAGGCCTCCATGGGGTTTCACCTTCGACCCCATCATTATTTATAATATCTGGGCTTTTCGTGCAGATATTCCTTTTATGTGCTGTATGTTTTGACCTTTGTATCCAGAGCTTCAAACTATCTCTATGATGCCTAGCTGAGACCCACCAGGCAGAGCACCAGCCTCTACCTTGCCCTAGCCTTACTCCTGCGTCCTCCTTATGCTCAAGGTCTGTGAGTGCCTGCTGTCAGTGAGAGTGCTAATGACCAGTCTGTCCAGGGACCTAGTGACTAAGCAGTCCCGGCAGCCTGAGAACCTGCAACTTGGCTCCAATGAATCCTCTTCCTGTTTCCCTGGCAGGCTCCTGTTAACTCCCTCTCCATCCTCAAGGCTGCCTGCCGGGGTGGCACTCCCTGTCTCTGTCTTTATGGCCCCTGGGTAAAGATGCTAAGTAAATACAGAGGGAGGTTTATCAAGGTTGAAATCTAGCCTATATAATTAATCTGTTTGAAGCTTCCCACCTACCTAATTATTGTTAAAATGGATGGGCCCATTCAGCTGGGCATAGCTACTTCCCCCCATCATTTTCAGAGTTCCCAAGGAGGTGGAGAGGTGAGCTGGAACCCAACCCCACTGGATTTCAGGACGGAGTCCCCTAGCTCAATGGCCTGATTCTAGGTACCCATGAGAGGAAATGCTCCATCTCCCTTAACCCCAGCCTGTGCGGGCAGAGCTGCCTGGAGGAAAGGGGTGACAGTCAGTCTCCAGATCTATGAAATGAAAGGATTGAAAAAATGATCTGGGATTTATCTAGTGCTGACACTGCATGTCTCTGCTCCGCGGTGTGACTCTGGGCTCAGCCCAGCAGCCCCAGAGGAGTCTGGGAGGACCCTAAGGCCAATCCCTCTCCACCTTGCTCTTTCTCTCTCCTTTTTCTCTATTTGAACATGGGGATCCCTAAGTCCCGGGTGGATGTTTACACAGCGGGTGCTGTCCCTTCCCCAGCTACCTAGGGAGATAAAAGGCCAGGGACAAACAGAGGCTTGAGCCATACTTCCTGTACTTACTACAGGTCTGATCTTAGCTCATCCTAGGCTCAAATCTGATCCTCAGAGGCTGGAGCTAGGAACTGAGATGGGGTGGCCAGGGCTGCCTGTCTCCCCCACCGGGATACACTGGGTAGGAATCAATATGCAGGTAGGCCCTTCCACATCTGTGGGTTGGTTGAACAGGCAGGTTCAACCAACTGTGGATCAAAAATAAATAAATAAATAAATTTTTTGGAGGTACCAAGAGGCTTGAGGGAATACCCAGAGCAGGGATTGAACCACAGCTATGAAACTGCAGACACTAACCACTAGACCACCAGCGAAAGTCGCTCATGTCGTGGTCATGGACTGTAGCCTGCCAGGCTCCTCTGTTCATGGGATTTCCCAGGCAACAATACTGGAGTGGGTAGCCATTTCTTTCTCCAGGGGATCTTCCTGACCCAGGGATCAAACCCTGGTCTCCTGTATTGCAGGCAGATTCTTCACCATCTGAGCCACCAGGGAAGTCCAGACCACCAGGGAAATCCAGAGAACTCTTCAAAATACATATATTTTTAAAATATTTCAGAAACTTCCAAAAAGCATAACTTGAATTTGCTGCACTGGCAACTACTTACATAGTATTTACATTGTATTTATAACTATTTAACGTTTACTTTGTATTTGCAATTATTTTCACAACATTTACTTTGTATTTAGAACTCTACATAGCATTCACATTGTACTAGGAATTATTGGTAATCTAGAGATGATTTGGAGAAGGCAATGGCACCCCACTCTAGCACTCTTGCCTGGAAAATCCCATGGATGGAGGAGCCTGGTGGGCTGCAGTCCATGGGGTCGATAAGAATCGGACACAACTGAGGGACTTCCCTTTCACTTTTCACTTTCATGCATTGGAGAAGGAAATGGCAACCCGGTCCAGTGTTCTTGCCTGGAGAATCCCGGGGACGGGGGAACCTGGGGGGCTGCCATCTATGGGGTCGCACAGAGTCAGACACGACTGAAGCGACTTAGCAGCAGCAGCAGCCGCAGAGATGATTTAAAGTATAGGGCAGGAATGAGTATTCCCAGCAGTCCAGTGGTTAGGACTCCGATCGCTCACTGCCAGGGGCCTGAATTGGATCCCAGTTTGGGGAACTAAGGTCCCCCGAGCTGAATGGTGCTGATCTCGGTGAGGCACCAGTGAGCTGTGGTGTGAAGTGAGATTTAATTCCCTTCCCAGGTATTAAATCTGGGTAACCCAGATGAAAACCAGGAATCTTAGCGACCAGACCAGCAAGGGCTAGGAGCTAGAAGCTAATTTTCCCTGGATCCTTGCCCCCAGTGAAAAACACATTTATCATGGAGGCGGAAACTGTAAATGCAGGTACAATTTATTATTATAAACATAGCACAACAACAAGTGGGAGAGCACTTGGAGAAACGGTTTGCTCAGTTGAGATAGGAGCAAGGCAGAGATGCACAGAGGGAGAGGAAGTGTGTGGGTATTCCCCCCAGTGAGGGGGAACAGCAAAGTAAAGAGGCAGTGAGGTCACATTTGTAGAGATCAGTTCTTCTGAGTCTATGTCTTCCTTCAGGCCAATTATCTGGTTTCTTTTCCCACACCTGACCTATCCTGGGACCCTCCCCTGGGGTGCACATGCACCCCTCAGCCAAGTTGGGTCTTGAAGTGAAGCCTTCTGGGAGGAGCAAGACTGAAGATGCCCTGGCGTTATCCCTTGACTTTTGACCCACAAGGAGCCTTTTTTGCACATGTGTAGTGTCTCCCTTGTCCCAAAAGAGGAGGGACTGGACATCCCTTAATCCTTTACTCAAATAGGGTTCTGCCCCTCTTTTGTCCTTACCATGACTATTACCTTAAGTTGTTTACTAGCGACAAACACTGGCTATTTACCCTGTTTCTGTTATTATTTCCATTTTGGAGGACAAACAGGAGGCTGATTGTAAATGCCTTAACTGGAGCCCACCTATCTCTTGTCTCAGAGAACGCAAACAAGAGGTTAGATGTAAATGCCTAACCTGGAGCCCATCTATCTCCTACATCGGTGTGGCCAAGAATAAATAGATAAATCCAGCATAAGGGAAAGTGAAAAAGCAAAAGTTGCTCAGTCGTGTCTGACTCTTTGTGACACCATGACTCTTAGCCCGCCAGGCTTCTCTCCATGGAATTCTCCAGGCAAGAATACTGGAGTGAGTGGCCATTCCCTTCTCCAGGGGATCTTCCCAACCCAGGGATCAAACCTGAGTCTCCTGTATTGCTGGCAGATTCTTTACTATCTGAGCCACCAGAGAAGTCCACAGCATAAGTCCACAATGTGCAAATACTATGGCTTTTTTTCTTTTTTTTTTTTAGCCTCACCATAGGGCTTGAGGGATTAGTTTCTCAATCAGGGATCAAACCTGGGGTCCCAGCAGTGGAACTGCAGAATGGTGGCTCAGAGGGTAAAGCCTCTGCCTACAATGTGGGAGACCCGGGTTCGATCCCTGGGTCAGGAAAATCCCCTGGAGAAGGAAATGGCAACCCACTCCAGTATTCCTGCCTGGAAAATCCCATGGACTGAAAAGAGTTGGACATTACTGAGTGACTTCACTTTCACTTTCAACCACTGGACCCCTAGGAAATCCCCAATACTATGTCATTTTATATCAGGGACTTGAGTAACCTCAGATTTGGTATCTGCAGAGGAGGCGGGGTGGAGGGAGATGGAGTTTGGGGGAGTGTCCTGGAACCAATCCCCTGTGTATGACGATATGTGACTTGGTCTATCTCCATCCCTGACTCTTTCACTATGTGACCTTGAATAAGTTACTTACCTTTTCTCAATGCCAACTTCTGTGGGAGAAGCATCGTGAGAAAAGAGGCAAAAGTCCCAGGTTTGTGAAATCAAGCTCAGATACCATTGAGTCTGTTAAACTACTTTTCAGTCCTGATAGCTGGAAGCAGTCACTCCCCCTCACCCCCCGCCCCAGAGTTCTGCAAATATTTCATTCAGTGTACTTTATTAGTTGGGATCCACTTGTTTCTCCCCCAGTGATTGCTCTTGGATATTGTCAGGACTCATGGGATTTGTTGTTGTTGTTTTTTTGCTAAGTCACATCCAGCTCTTTTGTGCCTCTATGGACTGTAGCCTGCCAGGCTCCTCTGTCAATGGGATTCTCCGGGCAAGAATACTGGAGTGGGTTGCTGTTCCTTTCTCCAGGGGGTCTTCTCGACCTGGGGATTGAACCCGTGTCTCTTGCATTGGCAGGTGAATTCTTTACCACTGAGGCACCTGGGAAGCCCACTCATGGAGTTCACAAAGCACTAAAATTCAACTCAAAGTGGCTTTTAAAAGTGTGCTCCGAATTGGAGGAGGCTAAGAAAAAAATAACTAAATGCAGTGAGACCCCAGATGGATTCTGGAACAGAAAAAAGACCCTAGGGGAAAACCTAATGAAATTCAAATACAGTTTATGGTTTAGTTAATAGCCATGTCAGTTTAGTTCAGTCGCTCAGTCATGTCCGACTCTGCGACCCCATGGACCACAGCATACCAGGCCTCCCTGTCCATCACCAACTCCTGGAACTTACCCAAACTCATGGCCATTGAGTGGGTGATGCCATACAATCATCTCATCCTTTGTCATCCCCTTCTCCTCCTGCCCTAAATCTTTCCCAGCATCAGGGTCTTTTCAAATGAGTCAGCTCATTGCATCAGATGGCCAAAGTATTGGAATTTCAGCTTCAACATCAGTCCTTCCAATAAACATTCAGGACAGATCTCCTTTAGGATGGACTGGTTGGATCTCCTTGCAGTCCAACGGATGCTCAAGAGTCTTCTCCAACACCACAGTTCAAAAGCATCAATTCTTTGACGCTCAGCTTTCTTTATAGTCCAACTCTCACATCCATACATGACTACTGGAAAAACCATAGCCTTGATTAGACAGACCTTTGTTTGCAAAGTAATGACTCTGCTTTTTTTTTTTTCTTTCGGGTTTTATGCTTTTATTACCACAAACAAAATGTGCACACGAGCTGTCTATTCATTTTCCTCACTGCACAGCCTGGCATTGGGATTGGTGATTCTGATGGCCAGCTAGGCTGCTCTTTCCACAATGGCCTTGCGGTTCTTGGAGGAGACGTTGTGAGCAATCTCAGCACAGTAAGATTTGTTGCACATCAGCAGCACCTCAAGCTCCTTGACGTTGTGGCCAGGAACTTCCGGAAGCCGCTGGGCAGCATGTGCTTGGTTTTCTTGTTGCTCCTGTAACCGATATTGGGCATCAAGATCTGGCCCTTGAATCTTCTGCGCACCCTGTTGTCAATGCCTCTGGGTTTCCGCCAGTTCCGCTTGATTTTGACATATTGGTCTGACTGATGCCGGATGAAATTCTTGGTTCTCTTTTTGACGATCTTGGGCTTCATGAGGGGTCTGAGGGCGGCCATGATGCCGAGTCAGAGATGGCTGCCACCTCCGTAGGCAGCGCCAAGGAAGAGCGACTCTGCTTTTTAATATGCTGTCTAGGTTGGTCATAACTTTTCTTCCAAGGAGTAAGTATCTTTTAATTTCATGGCTTGCAGTCACATTTGCAGTGATTTTGGAGCCCGAAAAAATAAAGTCAGCCACTGTTTCCACTGTTTCCCCATCTATTTGCCATGAAGTAATGGGACTGGATGCCATGATCTTAGTTTTCTGATTGTTGAGCTTTAAGCCAACTTTTTCACTATCCTCTTTCACTTTCATCAAGAGGCTTTTTAGCTCTTGTTCACTTTCTGCCATAAGGGTGGTGTCATCTGCATATCTGAGGTGATTGATATTTCTCCTGGCAATCTTGATTCCAGCTTGTGCTTCATCCAGCCCAGCATTTCTCATGATGTACTCTGCATATAAGTTAAATAAGCAGGGTGACAATACACAGCCTTGACGTACTCCTTTCTCTATTTGAAACCAGTCTGTTGTTCCATGTCCAGTTCTAACTGTTGCTTTCTGACCTGCATACAGATTTCTCAAGAGGCAGGTCAGGTGGTCTGATATTCCCATCTCTTTCAGAATTTTCCACAGTTTATTGTGATCCACACTGTCAAAGGCTTTGGCATAGTCAATAAAGCAGAAATAGATGTTTTTCTGGAATTCTCTTGCTTTTTCGATGATCCAGCGGATGTTAGCAATTTGATCTCTGGTTCTTCTGCCTTTTCTAAAAGCAGCTTGAACATCTGGAATTTCATGGTTCACATAATGCCATGTACCAATGTTAATTTCTTGGTTTGGATAATTGCACTATGATAAAATAAGATGTTAACATTAGGAGAAGCTGGGTGAGAGACATACAGGAAATCTGTATTATTATTGCAACTTTTCTCTATGTCTAAAATTAGGTTAAAATAAAAAGTATAAAAATGTACAAATTACTGCTGATCATTTAAAAACAAAAGTGGGAGAGGAGCTTATTGGTTTATATAGCTGAAAAGGGCACTAGTATATGGGTTGCAGGCACAGCTGGGTCCAGGCAACTTAATTGTCAGGAATTGTCCAACAACAAGGTTCCTACTGTATAGCAGAGGGAACTACATTCAATATTATGTGACAAACCATAATGGAAAAGAATAGGCAAGGTAAAATATATATATGTATATATATATATATATACACACACACACACACACACATATATTTCTATCACTTTGCTGTATAGCAGAAATTAATACAACATTGTAAGTCAAATGCATTTCAATAAAATTTTTTAAAAGGTAGAATTAAACACTCATGACAAAAAGAAAAAAAAAGGAGTTCTCTGTCTCTCTCTTTTTGATTTTTGGCTGTGTGACACGTGGAATGGCATGCGGGATCTTAATTCCTTCTACCAGGGATCAGACCCACATCCCTCTGCATTGTGAGTGCAGAGTCTTAAACACTGAACTGCCGGAGAAGTCCCTGTCTCTGTCTCTCTTGGTTTCACTTTTTAGTGGAGCCTCATACTCGGGTAGCTCCATCCCTGGGGCAAATGGCCAGTCTTCCAGGATGATGTTCTGCCATTTTAGCCACCTAAGAATCTGTCCTGCAGTAGTCCTGTTTGTTTCCCTGCTGTATCCCTAACACCTAACTTGTGTGTTAAATGAAAGGTAACAGTATGGGTTCTCATTGGCTTAGAGTTGCATGCCAACCTCTAACCCAATTAGTGTGACCTAGGTCACATGGGTGGGGATAGTCCCCGCCCCCAACACATGCATTAACATGCCTGCATGCTAAGTTGCTACAGACATGTCTAACTCTTTGCAACTCCATGGACTGTAGCCCCCCCAGGGTCCTCTGTCCTAGGGATTCTCCAGGCAAGAATACTGGAGTGGGTTCCCATTTTCTTCTCCAGGGGAACTTCCCAACCCAGGGATCCAACCCTTTCTCTGTCTCTCCTGCATTGGCAGGCAAGTTCTTTGCCACTAGAACCACCAGGAAGCCCATGGACTAACAAGGGAGAAGGTACTGTTATCAGAAGAAAGGTTGCAGGCAAAACGCATGTGGCCTCTGCATCCTTAGACCGCAGAGCTGGTGCTTTTGCTCCAGGAGCCATCAACAACACCGGCCTACACTGAAGATGTGCGGGCCTGAAGGTGCTGAGTGTGCTGAGCTCCCAAATGGCAGTCCCAGGACAGCTCTCAGGAGCGGAGGATAAGATTAGGGCTCTTCTCTGGGACGCTGGGCTTCTCGTAGCTGCATCATATGGAGATGGGTGTCAGGGAAGGAGAACCAGCATTGCCAAAGATATCCAGAAGCCCAGGATTGCTTCTGGGCCAGAACAGTGGGCAATTCCAGGCATAAACCCTTCTGATCTATCCCTGCCAACCCTAGCCAGGAGCCTCTGATCTAAGGTCTTGCTTGTTCCCTTGGGTTGGGGTGGTATGGAGAGAGACCGGGCTAGCCTGAGCTTCAGGACATCTCAGATGAGAGCCTTGTGCCTTATGTGAGGGTTATCCATAGAAGGGACTCGGGAGTCTCAGCTCCCAGTCTCATCACCATCCCTCTACCCCACTGGCTAACTCCCAAACCATTCTGTCTCCTCCACGTCCCTTCCACAGACCTGCCCGATCAGGTTGTGGGGGGTGGGGTGGAGTGCCCACAGAAAAAAGTTTGACTTCTGTGTTTTTCAGGTATTTTATTAAGAATAAGGCATATGACAGTCACCCCTAAAGCACAGGGCTCTATTTCTGTAGGTGAGTGAATACACTCTGAAAAGCATTGGATTAAAAAGCGCAGCCAACAGAGAACTTGGAGCAGGATCCCTCTGCCGTGCTTGCGGGGCTCCTGCCAGGTGTTTCTGAAGCCTTGCAGGTCCGCTACTCAAGGCTGGCCGCTCAGCGAGACTGCTTAGAGAATCCTGGCTCCCCACAAAGAGGAGGTGCTGCTCCCCACCCTCTTGACCTCCTTCTGCTCCATCAGGGGGACCTGTAGTCTGCTGCTTGTTTTGGAGAAGGGCTACCCCATTTCAGCCCCGACTGGTCCCCCAAATTGCAGGCCATTGTGAGCGGGGACAGGGGCACAAAGCCTCAGGCTGTATTGCCCACAGGTCCCAGGCTGGCTTCCAGAATGGGGAGGGGTCCCCACCTGCAGCTCCTGGCTGCAACTAGGGCCCCTGAGTGTCCGGGTCAACACACCCCTCCCCCAATGGGATTCGTGCAGCAAAGAGGGGAGAGGTGGGGGGGGTGCAGGGAGAGGGAAGGCAATATCCTTTCTAGTCACCCAAACTTGTCAGAGGCTCGAGGAGGGGGGGGTCTCTCCTTTGGCAGGGTGGGTCCCCCAGGCTAGAAGAGTGGGAGGGCCAGAAGCTGAGGGCAAGGATGGGGAGTTCCCCGCCACTGAGGCCAAGGGCAGATCACTGACTCCCAGTCTTATTCATTTTATTTGGTGCCCCGAGGGTTCTGGAGGAGGAAAGCTTCTCATCTATTATTTCCAGGAGAGGGATGGGGAGGGGGCATTTCTGTTAAAATTGGAACCCTGTACTTGCTTTGGACCTTCCCCCAGCTTGCTGAGTGGAGGGGGGAGGGATGGGTGCGTTATTTCCTTTCTCAGGCACCCCCACACCTCAGCTGAAAGTCAGTGAGTCAGCCACCCCAGCACTCCAAGACCTTTCATGGGGGGCGGGGGGCAGGGATCTCCAAGTAGCTCAGGAAGAAGAGTCATCTCTACTGCTGGAAGAGCAACAGCACGGGAGGCGCTGATGCATCACCTGGGGAGAGGCGGGCAGGCCACCAGGGAGGACGGTGGGGCTGGGGTGTTGTGGTGGCCCCCAGCCGGGTTCCCTGGGCAGAGAGGAAGGAAGGAGGAAGAGGGCTATTGCTATAGAGCCGGGGGAGGCCAGCTGGGTGGAGCTATGGCTTTTATGGCGGGTGGGCGGGTGGATAGAGTACTTCCCCATCTCTGTAGAAGAACTGACATCACAAAGTCACCCAGTTCACCCCGAAAGTATGGTTGTGGAAGATGAGGGTTTGAGTGGGCGCTTCCAGAAAGACCCCCTTTCCCTCCTCCTTCCCAGGGTCCTAGGCCCCTTCAAGTGAGCACAGCCCCGAGCAGAGAGAGAGGCCTCCTCGGACATGTTCTGAAAAGGAAGGCAGCAGGTCAAGGGTCAAGGGGTCGTGAGTCACCCACACCTGAGGGGAGACAGAGGGCAGAGGTTCAACCACAGAGGCTGGGGAGCGGAGAGGTGGGAGCAGGCAGAGCAAGGACTCTAGGCCACTCCCGAGGCCCTTTAGACTGGACAGCACTGCCCGTCCCCAGGGCGCCCCAGTGGCGGACACAGACCAGGCCTGCTTATTGCTCAGTGGTCTCAGCAGTCCTGAGCTGGGAGGGGGCTGCACGTTTGTATGCTCACCAGTGTCCTGCTCCGTCTAACATATACAGTGAAAGGGGGTGTAATTGGGAATCTTTCCCCCTTTTCTTCATGGGGCCGTGATGGGAAAAGGGTTCATCACCCCCTGGAGACCTCCCAGACCTCTGGGCAACAAGCAGAAGTCTCAGCCCCAGGCAGAGGGTCAGGACCTGGGGACGGGGCATCGTGAGTGAGGGCAAGGCCTCTTGCTGCCCCATGTCCTCCCTTGGTGGCCCCTGGAAGACCTCACAGGCACTTCGGACTTGATGCACGACCAACAAAAGAGGGATGGGCACGAGACGACAGGGTTCTAGGGATTTCTTTCCAGGCTGGACTCATGAACCGGACTGGAGCTGCACTTCCCGCCTTTGGTCGTGAGGGGGAGCTGGGGAGAAGCGCGTTAGGAGGTGGGGCAGCAGTCTTCTCGTCTGCCACTCCCCAACCTAGACAAAGGGCACTGAACACCCCGCCGCTGTCAGGTCTGATAGGATGCGGGCAGTCCTGGCGAGGGCGAGGCCGGGGCCTAACCTGCGTTCCCACCACCCCCCCGCCCACCGCCCCCAGCACACTCAAACTTACATCAACAGCTGCCACTTCCAAGAAGCAGGGCCCCTCTTCCTGCCTCTGGGTGCAACCAGCTAATTAGGAAGCTGGGCAAAATTAGCACCAATAAACAGGACTAGGGAAACTCCCAGGGCAGCCTTCAGGTTCCCAGCTACCTCCTGAAAACAGTTTTTAGCCTTCCATCAGCCCGACTCTGGCGTGTCCTTGGCGTCTACATACCCGGGAAGAACTGAGAATTGGAGACAGTTATCTGCCACCAAGCCCATTCTGTAATCTTCTCTAAGGGTCTATGGGTGCTAATTTCCAGAAGTTCAAACTTCCTTAAGTCCACACTCCCCCCACCAGGGGCTGTGGGGGAGGCGTCTTCTAAAGTGTTCCGTGCTCACCTGTAGGGATCTATTAGCAGGTTGGGGGCGGGGGGGATGTGAGGGAGAAGGTCCAGCCTCTAGCCCCCAGCCCGAACCGCCCCTCGGAGGCAGGCTGGGAAGGAAGGGCGGCCGTGCAGGTGGGGGAGGCCGCAGCGGGGAGCTGGAAGGCCTAAGGATGCTAAGGGCCACTCTGGTTCCTTTCCGTAGGCCAGCCCGGCCTCCCCGCTACGGCCAAACGATTGTCACTTTCCTGGGTCAGGGCGTGACTCCCGCCCCATCCCCTCCCAGTGGCAGGGTGGGGACCAGATAAGGATCGGTACTGTGAGTCCTCTCCAAGGAAAAAAAAGTGCCTTCGCTGGGCCCGGCGGAGGAGCTCCCCGGCGGGAGAGGAGAGCTCAAAGCTGCGGCGACAGCTCAAAGCCTCGGGAAATACAAAAGGCGGGGGCGGCTGGAACGCGCGGGGGAGCAAGGGCCACCTCCGCCCGCTCCCTGGGGGAGGGACTGGCTCTCTCGGCCCCAGGGACCCGCCCCTACCCTATCCGCCCTGGCCCGAGCCGAGTCAAACCCGGGCCAGCCTTTCCCGGCTCCCCGCCCGCCCGCCCCGCGCCTACTCCGGGTCCGCGGGCGCACTGGGCGGGCGGGGCGCGGCTGGCGAGCCGGCTTGGTCCGGGGGTTCCTGGGGAGGCGGCTGGCGCTGGCTGCGGCCGCCGGGCCGCTGGGGCCTCCGGGCGTAGAGGAAGAGAGCGGGGTCGGGCATGGCATCGAGGTCTTCCGGGACGCCGGCCGCACGCTCCCAGGCGGCCCAGTCCCGGCCGGGGCCCTTGGCGGCGGCCTCGGCGGCGGGCGGGCGGCGGGCCCGCTGTGCGCGCCGGCGGACCCGGGGCTCGGCGGTGGCGGTGGCAGCGGCGGCGCCGGGCCCCGGGCGCGGAGTCTGCAGTTTCTGGCGCGCCGCATGCAGCTGGCAGGAGAGGTAGGCGGCCGCCTCGGTGTGCTTCTGCAGCTCCGTGCTCAGCACGGTGGCTCGGTGGCTGCGGCGACGCAGCTCCTCCAGGAAGCGGCGCTCCTCGGCGCGCAGGCTGCAGCGCAGCGCCGACACCAGCGCCTCGCGCTGCGCCACCTCCCGCCGCAGCTCCGCGTTGGCCGCTGCTCGCTCCGCTAGCTGCGACTCCAGCGCGCGGCACTTGCTCTCCAGCTCCCGGGACGCCAGCTCTGGGCAAGGGAGAGGAAGGGGAGAGTGAGGGTCCCCGTCTGGCCGGACCTGCGCCGCTCACCAATCGTCGGAGCGAAGCCCCGCACCTCCCCGACTGCAGGTCCCGCAGCGCTCGGGCTCACTCCTTCGCCTACCTTTTTCCTCCTCCCAGCTCTTGCCTCCTGCTCCGCCGAGCCTCTAACTCTTCCGCGCAGCCCTTAAGAGCAAACCCTTCCCAGACCAATTATTCACTCCACGACAATTTGCTGAGCCCTGACTCTGTGCGTCGTGTTGGGGATTGCGGATAAGGTGGTTAACAATTCCTCACGAAGCTCTCAGTAAGCACAGTGGGAGATGTACGGTATATAATCACAAAAGAATGTGTGGGTGCATGTGTGACGCCTGCCAACACCACGACTGTCACAGGAGACGGTGACCTAATCGGAGAAGGCTTCTCAGCAGAGAAATGGCGAGGCTAGGATCTGACAGATGAATGGGAATTAAGTAGTGAACAGAGAAGAGAAGGATGCTTCCCACGGAAGGAAGGGCTTGTGTAAAGCCCTGTGGCAGGAGAGACACACAGGAACCAGGGCCTGAAAGAACTGGGAGTGTGAGCGGAAAAGGGGAATCAGTGTGCTGGGAAGCTTGCTTCCTTCATGAAAGCGGAAAGTGAAGTCACTCAGTCGTGTCCGAGTCTTTGCGACCCCATAGACTGTAGCCTATCAGGCTCCTCTGTCCATGGGATTTTCCAGGCAAGAGTGCTGGAGTGGATTGCCATTTCCTTCTCCAGGGGATCTTCCCGACCCAGGAATCGAACTCGGGTCTCCCACATTGCAGGCACATGCTTTACTGTCTGAGCCACCAGGGAAGCCCTTTTACATGTTTATTGCTTGTCTTTGCCCACTGCACTCGGTTTCAAGCCTGGACATACACTGGAAACATCCAGAAAGCTTTATTTATTAATTTTGATCTTTGAAGCTGTAGCTTGTGAGATTTAAGTTCCCTCATCAGGGATCCAACCTGGGCCCTTGGCAGTGAGAGCACAGAGTCCTAACCACTGTTCCAGCAGGGAATTCCCTAGAGAGTCTTAAAAAACAGTTTCCTGGGCCCTAACAAATTAGGACTGAATCAGACTCTCCCCGGGTTGGACCAGCACATTGGTGCTTCTTAAATCTTCCCTGGTGATTCTAATACGCCCCCAGGGTTGAGGACTCCTGCCTCCTGAATCATAAGCTCCATCTCAGCCAGGACTGTATCCCAAGACTGGCACACGTGAGTATGGGGATATCAGTAGCTGAAAGGTGACCAAAGGAAGGTAAAAGGTGACTCTAAAGGGGATAGGAAAATCCCCAAGTGATTTTCATAGAAACTGAGAACAAAGAAAAATAGTTCTTAGGCCCAGTGAGAGAGAGGATAAAAACCAGGACACTGGGGACTCTTCCCTGGTGGTCCTGTGGGTAAGACTCTTTCATTCCTAATGCAGGGGGCCTGGGTTCAATCCCTGTTCATGGAACTAGATCCTGCATGCTGCAACTTAAAAAAAAAAAAAAAAGTCTTGCATGCAACTAACACCTGGTGCTGCCAAATAAATAATATTTATTTAAAAAAAAAAAAAAGCAAAAACCCAAGGCACAGGGGTCCAGATGATGCCAAAATCCATTTCAGAGGAAGAACAGTAGGTAGAGTAAAAGCTACTACTATGAGTGCGTGCTCAGTCGTGTCCGACTCCTTGCGACCCCATGGACTGTAGTCTGCCAGGCTTCCCTGTCCATGGGGTTTTCCAGGCAAGAATATTGGAGTGGGTCTCATGTGTCTCCTGAATTGGCAGGCAGATTCTTTACCCCGAGCCACCTGGGAGGCCCCAAAAGTGACTGCTGTCACACAATTGTTCTTTCCTGATATCTGGGGATCCGCCTCCCCTTCCTCCAAGCACTATGCACCAAGAGGTTGCCCACAACTGCCACTTATAGTGGGCAGAATTAGTTCAATTTCATAAGTATTTAGATCTTTATGCACGAACATGCAGGTAATTTGTAGGGCTTCTAACATTTTACTTTAACCTTCCAGCCTTTCCTGTGCCTAACTCTTGGTCATGTAGCTGTTGATCTATAAGGAGAACATTCACATGGCAAAAAGTCCATTCTTAAAACCCTTCTGGCCAAAGAAATACTACTTTTGTGGTTCATTTTAAATCAAGCATTTACCGAGTCCCTCTCCATGTCAGGTAATGTGCTTGTACTGGAAGGCAATGGGTAACACCCAGTCCTAGTTTTCAGAGGTCATATAACCTGGGGATTAAGATGCAATCCCTCCCATTTGAAAAAATTAATTGTGGCAAAAACCCAAATAGCTAAGTTTACCATCTTAACCATTTTTAACTGTATGTTAAAAGTGGTTAAGGATGTGTATGCTTGATCGGTCAGTCATGTCCGAATTCTTTGGGACCCCATGGACTGTAGCCTGTCAGGCTTCTCTGTCCATGGGATTTTTCAGGCAAGAATACTGGGGTGGGTTGCCATTTCCTTTTCCATTTTTAGCTCTAAAGTACTATTAATATACTCACATTGTTGTGCAACAGATCTCTAGAATTTTTTCTTCTTGCAAAACTGAAACTCTACACTCACTGAATGCTATCTCCCCACACTACTCCCCATTTTATGGAGGAAGTGATAATCTATAAACAAACACCTTAGTGGAACTGCTACACTCGCAAGAAGTCCTGTTTCTGTAAAATGAAGAATTTGCTAATGTGCACGTGTCTCTTTTCTCCTCCTCTAGACTAAGTTCCTTGAAGTCTAAGACCTCCTATCGCCATCATGTTGAATCTTCACATTCAGCATCTTGGCAAGTGTGAACACTCGCCGTGAGAATCACTTGCACAAGGATGGGAAGACTGGGGAGGTGGGTCACAAAGGAATGAAGTCAGGCACGTGCACTTCCTGGAAAGCATCTCCTTCCTGCTTTCACTTTCCCAGTTTGGATGGAGACAGGGATGCCAGGCACGTACAGTGGCGCTGGTTGCTCACTGCACAAGGTCACCCAGCTGAGTGGGCATGTGAGGCTATCCCCAGGTCTCGACTAGGCACGGAGAAGGCTTGGGTCCTAAGTGGTGGGGAAATGGTGACCAGTTGTTCTCTTACCTTGCTGGTGCGATTGGGCCTCTCTCACCTCCAGGTCATGGGTCAGTTCTGGGGGCAGAGATAAGAAAAGGCAGTTGTGTGTATGTTAGAAACAGAGAGAGAGTATGTGTGTGAGATTAAGACTCACAACCCAGTAAAATTGAAAATAAGGATGTTCAGAAACCATCTAAACTACCCCCCATACCCATTTTAATGCAGTCCAGAGGGAAAGAGATGAAAGAGAGGTATCAGAGGCACAATCTGAACCTGATTTGCCTGATTCTAAGTCCAGAGATCTTTCCAATATAAGTTCTGTGTCCTGAATTTGGGGATTAGTTCAACCCTTGTGGGACGGAGGCTTGCTTTTGGGGCTGGTGGTAGGGGGAGTATTTGCCCCTTTCCAGAGGTGATGTACAAATATTTAACATGCCAACCAATCAGAGCCATTCTGGCGGACCCCTGCTGTCCAGGGCACAGACCTTTCAGTGTCTGTTGGTGGGTCTGGGTAGGGTCTGACTTGGCATAGTTGGTAAAGAATCCTCCTGCAACGCAGGAAGACTTTAGTTCAATCCCTGGGTCGGGACGATCCCCTGTAGAAGGAAATGGCAACCTACTCCAGTATTCTTGCCTGGGAAATCCCATGGACAGAGGAGCCTGGCGGGCTACAGTCCACGGGGTGCAAAGAGTCAGACCCACCAATTCAAACAAAACAAGAGATTTCTCACCTCCCACTATGGTGGTGGTTTGGTTAGTCTGGGAAGGCTGGAGTGTCCTGGGTGGGCTGCCTGGGGACACTAAAAGGGGATTCAGGGTGGTGGCTATTTACCAATAGGACACGTGTGTTTCAATGGTTTCACAGCCAGTACTGCTGTGCCCAGGTTCTTTTCTAAACACAAGCCCTGCCCTTTCTAAGTCCTGGTTTTGCCACATTCCATGGAGGAGAGAGAGGAGCT
Organism: Oryx dammah; assembly: GCF_014754425.2. NCBI lineage: Eukaryota > Metazoa > Chordata > Mammalia > Artiodactyla > Bovidae > Oryx > Oryx dammah. Next base: position 38,491,412 of record NW_024070192.1, on the reverse strand, counting down.
TCAAGGACAGAGCCACCTAGTGAAAGCCTGCATGGCTCTCAGCCTGGTGCTGAGGGCATACGGGGGGGTGCAGGGAGCAGCCCAGGGGCCCCCCAAGGGCACTAGTGCAGGAGCAGTCTCCTCCTCCGCCTGTCCCCAGTCCCCATCCCTTGAGACCCGCCCCTCAGCCAGCTGAGTCTGATTGTTTTTCCAGCCCACTCCCCACTCCACTCCATCCCAACTCCATCAGGGCTCAAGGGCTGGGAGAGGGGCAGGAGGGAGCCCAGGAGGGGCAGCTGCCTGTGACAGAGGGCACCTTTCAGGGGCACCTGCGTGTACCTGCAGGGATGCAATCTGTGCCCAAAGGGAAAAGGTGTGAAGGTGGGGGTGGGGGAAGGTAGCAGATCCCTGGGTCCACTGTCTGGCAGTACCAACAGAGAGAGACTCACCTTGTGGGCCCTCCACCTGCCCCTCCTCGCTGCCCTCACCAGGCTCTTCTAGATACCAAGGGCATTACTGGAGGTGCCTTCCCTGGGGAGGCCAGCTGTTTCCAGGAGACAGAGAGCCTGGAGTGCCTGGGCCTTTTGGTGTGACCAGAGCCTCAACCTCCCCTAGGGCTTCCTGGGGCCAACCTGGCCCCTCCTCCAAGGCCCAGGGATGTAAACCCAGGGGGGCCCTGGACTAGGTTTGGGGAGTAGCCCAAGGGACTCTGGCTCTGTCACTAACTGCCTGTGGGCTTGTTTCTCCTTGGCCTTTAACCACCAGAGTTGGGGGAGGGGAGACAGAATCCCAGCTGGGCTCCACTCCCTCATCCATCAGATCTCCCTGCTTCTCTTCCAGCCAGAGTCCTGGTGGTTTAGATGAGTATGCATGAGGGCACCGGCTTCCCAGGCGGCGCTAGAGGTAAAGAACCCGCCTGCCAATGCAGGTGATGCCGGAGATGCGGGTTCGATCCCTGGGTCAGGAAGATCCCCTGGAGGAGGGCATGGCAACTCGCTCTAGTATTCTTGCCTGGAGAATCCCATGGACAGAGGAGCCTGGTGGGCTACAGTCCCTGGGGTCACAAAGAGTCGGACATGACTGAAGCGACTTAGCAGGCACACACACCGTGAGGTCAGACGCACTGTGTGACCGCAGGCCAGTGACAACACCTCTCTGTGCCTCCGTCTTCTCACCTATGAAAGTGAAAGTGTTCGTCGCTCAGTGGTGTCTGACTCTTTGCGACCCCATGGACTATAGCCTTCCAGGCTCCTCTGTCCATGGGATTCTCCAGGCAAGAATACTGGAGTGGGTTGCCATTTCCTTCTGCAGGGGATCTTCCTGACCCAGGGATTGAATCTGGGTCTCTGGCATTGCAGGCAGATTCTTTACTAAGAGAAAAGAAATAAAGGGCCCAGTCTAGCTGAATCTGCTCTTATTATCATCCAAGCTACCTTCCCAACCAGAACACAGCCACCTACCTCTCAATAATAATAATTTTGAATTATCATCCCTTCTTGGGCAGGTTCTTCCCTAAGCCCTGCCCTCCTGGTCCCTATACCAGCCCTTTCTCACTCTTATCCTTTTGCACTCTCTGGATCCTTCTTTAATCTCTTTTTAAAAACATCTCCTTTGTCCTCTCTCCTCTCCCCCTCTCTCCTCCACCCCTTGGAGGGAGGGCCTTATTCAGTCATTTCAGCCCCACGAGTGGCTGCTCCAGGCCAGCCCAGAGTTATTTTTATCTCTTTAATCAATAACCAAGAGGCTGCAGGCCCATACTTGTCTGAGAAGGAGGGTGGGGGCTGAGGGCCCTCTGTTCCTGCCTGTTACACTTTCTTACAGAGGATGAGATGGTTGAATGGCATCACTGATGCAATGGACATGAACTTGGGCAAACTCTGGGAGATGGTGAGGGACAGGGAAGCCTGGCGTGTTGCTGTCCGTGGGGTCGTGAAGAGTCAGACATGACTTGGTGACAGAACAACAGCAACCCATTTTCTTGGGATCCTGGCCTGCATCCTGAGTGGAAGGACCCAGGTCTTCAGAATTATTATGAAGCAAAAAGAAATTAGAGAAAGAGCTACAGGGTCTTAGAGTTCACTCATGTCAATATCCCTTTAATGTCATTACTACAGTAAAAAAGTGGCATCAGGCAGGCATGAGATGGTGTAAGGCATCCATGCCCCCAAGGGCTGGCCTCTGCTGCCTGTCAGGCTTTGGGGGAGATGACAAGAAGTCTGGTCTTGGCAGGTGGCAGCTAAACCCATATATGGAGCTAGAGGGGACTGTGGTAGCTGAAGGTCAGGACTGGTGGCTTCTCGTGCCGTAGAGTGAGAAGCCAGGTGGGTCTCCGTTTCTTTCTGGGGAAGGGGGAGACTCCCATGAGTAGGGGAGGGAAGGGGTGTGGGGATCCGAGTATGCTGGGGAGAGGATGGGTGGAAAGCAGCAGAGGGGACTTTCCTGGTTGTCCAGTGGTTAAGACTCGGTGCTTCCACTGCAGGGGGGGAGGGTTCGATCCCTGGTCAGAGAACTAAGATCCCGTAAGCTGCGTGGTGTGTCCAGAAAAAAAAAGCCACAGACGCTTCACGACTGGGTATGTGGAGCCCTAGGTTCTAATCCTGACTCTGATACACTGTGAGGCTCACTCTCTGTCTCTGTGCCTCAGTTTACATATTTGTACAGTGATGAGATTGTGCTGTTCCAGCTGAGACACTGAATCACTGGCTCTAAGGCCTGCACCTGAAGATGCAGGGTGAGCATTTGGGCCATGGCCAAGCCTCTGAGAGGGCCATGCAGCTGAGACTTGAGGTCCAAGAGTAGAGGTCAGGCATGAGGTTTACATCATCCCTGTTGCCTCCCTCTGACCTGCTTACAAATCTGATTGATTGCCAGGTCCCTCTGCGTCCCATTGGTCTTCCCCTTTCCACCCCCCGCCCCATCTCTCCCTGGACCTGTCACTAGTTCCCCTGCCTCCCTCTCCCACCAATTCATCTGCCATACAAATGCTGGATTGAGTTTCTTAAGGTAGCATGAGGTTGCTCAAGAACCTTCAGTGGCTCCCTACTACCCAGGAGGACAGGCCAAACTTCTTAGCCATCCTGATATCGGTCAAGGTCTTCCATGTTCTGGCTCCAGCCGTATTTCTCATCAGCTTTAAGTAGAGGGCAATCCAGTCAAATAGAACTTTTCATGAACTTTTGATTTCCTACCTTCTGGATGTTGCCATGCTGTTCCTTTGCAAAGTTTTCTCCATTCTCATTGCCCCATAATATCTCAGCATGTCTAAATCTTACTCAGCCCTCAGGGAGAGGAAGTGCTTACTCCTCGGGACAGTGTGGGATACTTGGCCTCCTCATCACTTATGCCTCAAGCTGAGCATGGACCTGCCTATGAACTGTCAGCTCTCTTTATTTTTTTGTGTATTTAATAAATTTATTTCTTGATCATGACACACAACACATGGGATCTTAGTTCCCCGACTAGGGATCGAACCCACGGCCCTTGTGGTGGAAGCATGAGGTCTTAACCACAGAACCACCAGGGAAGTCCAAGACTGAGGGCTTCTTAGGGCTGGGACGTGCTTGAACGTTCCGTGTGTCTCACTTCCCCAAGACTCAGTTTCTTCACCATGAGAAAGGGGTGATGAGAACCTGCCTGGCTTAGGGAGGCTGAGGGCGGGCACCCCATCAGAGACAGTGCTGCTGCTGACAGTCGCCCGCAGCATCCCTCCAGGCCTCACCCGAGCAGCGTTTCTGCAGCCTCAGGATCTCCAGGTGCAGGTCTCGAAGCAGGGCCATCTGCTCTTTTTTCAGGAAGCTGATGTGGCGTTGCACGCTCTGGATCTGATGCTCCAGGGACACGGTATCCATGGCAACCCAGGCCTGGGCCCCACCTGGGGAGGATAACAAGGTGAACCCACATTTTCCGGGCCCATCCACCCTGTCCACCTTCAGATCCTTTCAGTGATCTTCAATCTGGGGTCCTGCTGTACCAGGTAGATGATTCTGCCCCTGAAGTCATGCCCCCTGTATTTACTCACTGAAACTTCTGAAGCAAGTGGGTGTGTTGGCAGGAAGTATTATTCCCATTCAACAGATGAAGAACCGGAGGCCCAGGGGAATGACTTTAGTTCCTTGCCCCCATGAAATTTAGCCTCTTCTATATCTCAGCAAGGAAAAGGAACAGAGCAGCAAAGTCAGTAAAGAGAGACAGAGATTTGGGTTCTAGTCTGCTTCTTAACCAGCTGTGTGACTTCGGGCAAGCCCTCCCCTTCTCTAGGCTCTTGGTTTTCTCTTGGGTAAAATTAGGGGATTGCGGAGAGGGTGAATCCTGAACCCTCTCCAGCTCTGCCCTTGATGGTTGTTCAAGGGCAACCATCAGTTGGCAGGACTGATGGTTAGAGGGCTTACCAGGTGACTCAGTGGTAAAGAACCCATCTACTAATGAAGGAGATGTGGGTTCAGTCCCTGGGTCAGGATGATCCCCTGGAGGAGGAAACGGCAACCCACTCTAGTATCTTGCCTGGAAAATCCCATGCACAGAGGAGCCTGGTAGGCTACAGTCCATGGGGTTGCAAAGAGCTGGACACGACTGAGCGACTGAGTACACACTTGATGGTTACAGCATAACCTTCCTCCAATTCAATTGCATTTCTTTGACTTAACCTCAACCCAGGGCTCTGGGCTCTTCTAGGTCACAGAGGAGGAAGGTCTGATGAATCTTTCACTAACACTAATTCTGTGGGCTGAAGGCAGGTAGTAGAAGCCTTTTTCCCAAGGGGAGTGGGGGAGGGTGATAAGGAGACCCAAGGAGTAGATCCATGGTGGAAGCTCTGACACTCTGATGGGAGAGGAAGGCTTACATCCCTGACTCCTAATAATGGCCTGGCTCTCTAGCACTCCCTCTTCTGACCCTGCCCCTTTCCCCGTGAGTCTCTTCTGTGATGATCAGCGTCTTGGGAAAGCATAGACAGAGGGCAAAAACAGGAGGCAGAGGGCAGCGGAAGCCCAGACCTCTGAAGTCCAGGACTCAGAGCTCATGCCTCCTCTGCCAGGGACTCCCAAAGCTTATGGAGGCCTTTCTTCCATCTGCCCTAGGGATGCCTGGCCAGGGGAGAGGAAAGCCAGCTGATGGACTGTTCTGTTCAGCAGTGGTTCCTTCATGCAGAATTGCTGGTAAGCCTCTGCAAATCCAGCTTCTCACTGGTAGAAGCACAACCAGCAGGACTGAGAATGAGAACCTCACATTCACAGGTTCCTCTCTTGGGGCCCCCTTTCCTTGTACCTCCAAGGCTTTCCTAATCCAACCAAGTGAGCTTTCATTTCAGCTGGGTGGGGGTGTTCTTTGGTCTGTGGGAATCACTGGTTACATTTACTGACCGCTCTGCTATGTTTAGGGAACGTCATGCACATGACTTTACTTCTGCCAACTGCTCTTCAGTAGGTACCACCACCTCCGTTTCACAAAGACTCAGACTCAGAACGGAAGTGAGTTGTGCCAGTTCACACAGCCAGTGAGCAACGGCAGATCCAGTTCTCCAACCAAGTCTTTTGAATCCAAAGAAATTTCCCAGTATTTACACTGAAAACAGTCCTGGGTTTGAATCCTAGATCTTTCGGTCCCCCGCTGTGTATCTTTGGGCAAGAAAGTTAACCTCTCTGAACCTTGCTTTCCCTTTCTATAAGATGAGGCTACTCATAGTAACAGTCCTGGGATGATTGTGAAGGTTAAATGAAAATAGAAATTATAGACCATGTAGCAGAGGACCTGGCCCAGTCAACGCTTCATCTCTTTTCCTCTCTGTCTAACGTGTGAGGAGGTTAACCCCTGCCCACGTTCGCTCATCATGCATTCATTCAGTGACCTAACATTACCAACCACTGTGCTGGGTACAGGGACACAGTGATGAACAAAACAATATTCCTGCTTTCTATTCTCATGGAGCTCACAGGGTGAAGAGGAGAGAATCAAACAAATAAATAGGTGCATTCAACAAACAAATAATAAGGACTTCCCTGGTGGTCCAGTGGTTAAGAATCTGCCTTGTAATGGCAAGGATGCAGGTTTGATCCCTGGTCGGGGAACTTAAGATCCCACGTGCCAAGGACCCACTAAGCCCACAGAGTCTGTGCACTGCAATGAAAGATCCCGTATGATGCAGTGAAGTTCCTGCTTGTCACAACTAAGACCCGATGCAGCCAAATAAATAAATATTAAGCAAACAATACAAATAAGTTAAAAACGACAACCTCTAAGAGCCATGAAAGAAATCTGCAGAGTAATGTGTAAGAATATAAAGTGGGACCTAGTTTAAATTAGGCGTCAAGGAAGGTCTCCTTGTAGAAATGATTTTAGGCTGAGACCTTGTGGCAAGAAGGATTCCAAGATGGTCCCCAAGATTCCCAGCCCCTGGAAGACACACTCTCTTATCTTGTCCCCGCTCCTTGGGTGTGGGTGGGATTGTGAATATGACAGGTTTCACTCCTGTGATCAGGTTATATAGCAAAGGTGAAGGATTTTATAGACGTAATTTTACAGAGATCTCCAATCAGTTGACTATGAGTTAAAAAAAAAAATCAGATTATTCTGGGTGAGGCAGGTTCAAAGGGCTCTTGCTGTAGGAAGAGATCTGAAGCCTGAGAGATATTTAGCTGCTGGCCTAGAAGCAGGAAAGGCTTCCCAGGCGGCTCAGAGGTAAAGAATCCACTTGCCAATGCAGAAGATGCAAGAGACACAGGTTCAATCCCTGGGTGGGGAAGATCTGGAGTAGGAAGTGGCAACCCACTCCAGTATGCTTGCCTGAAAAATTCCATGGACAGAGGAGTCTATGGGGTCACAAAGAGTCGGACACAACTGAGTGACTGAGCAGGCATGCACACTAGAAGGGAAAAACTGCCCAGCTGTGAGAGAGCATGTGGAGGACCTGAGTGAGCCACAGCAGGACCTGAGTGAGGCTTCTCGTTGCTGAGGATGGTCCCTGACAGTAAGCAAGAAAACGGGGACTCCAGTCCTACAGCTACAAAGAAGTAAATTCTGCCAACAACCAATGGGATCTTGGAAGCAGATCTTTTGCTGGATGAGTCTTCAGAGAAGGATGCAGGCCCACCTTGATTTCAGGCTTGGGAGACCCTGAGTGAGACCCAAGTAGAATGTGCCAGACTTCCCATCATTGGAAACTGTGAGATAATAAATTGATGCAGCAATAGAACACTAATACAGACTTGAAGGAAGAGGAGGAGTTAGAAGGGTAAAGGGAAGAACATCTGAAACAGGGAACAGCATCTGTGAAGCCCAGAGGTAGAATAATCATGATAGCTCACATTTACTGAGTGTCTATTATATGCCAAGCTTTTTTTAAAAAGTTGATTTATTTATTTGGCTGTGCTGGGTCAGTTGTGGCATGTGGGATCTTTAGTTGAGGCATGAAAACTCAGTTGCAACATGTGGGAGCTAGTTCCTTGACCAGGGATTGAACCCAGTCCCCCTGCATTGGGAATAAGGAGTCTTAGCCACTGGATCACATTGGAGAAGTCCCCAAGCTTTGTGTTTAAGTGTTTTATGTGGTCTTGAGGAATGGAGACGTGGCCACTGCTGGTGAAATTTGAAGTGTAAAGTATTAGGGGAGAGTCACAGGAAGTGAGGTTTGGCAAGTGAAAGATCTCCCAAGGACTTGTAAACTATGTTAAGAGTTGTGGATTAATGCTAAATGAGTTGGGAATTTATTAAAGGACTTTAAGCAAGAAATGAACATGATATGATCTGTGTTTTTAAAAGACCATTGGAGGGCAGATTAGAGGGGGTAGAATAAACAGACTCGAGGTCAGCTGGCAAATGGAGCGGTTGCCAAGGTGAGAGACGACACAGGCCTGGACCTGATGATGCAGGTGGAGGTGGAGAGAAGGTCCTGGTGTATTCTGGGGGCAGAACTGGCAGGATGAGGGAACAGGCTGGATTATTCATGCTCACGGGGAAAGGGACCTTGTCTAGGCTGTCTCCCAGCTTTCCAGTCTGGGAAACTCAAGTATGAAGGCACATTTACTGGATCTTTCCTCATTTCTTCATCTTTCCCACTGGACCTCTTCTATAATCACTCCCTCCATGATCTCATTCAATCCCATGGCTGTAAATGCTATTGGATTGTTCAGAAAGGTTGTTCAGGTTTTTCCATAACATCTTACTAAAAATCCAAATGAACTGAGTGAAAAAAAAGAATGAAAAAATCCGAATGAAATATTACGGCCAACCCAATATTTATATGCTGACCCCTAAATTAAATCTCTTAACAGCACCACTTGGATGTCTAGTAGGTCCCTCAAACTTAACTCTCAATACTCTCAAGACCATTCCTCAAGTCTCAACACTGAACTCTTATGATTCCTCCTCCAAGTCTACCCTGACCAGGTGTTTGCCATCTTGATAGAGGGAACTCAGTTGGACAGGCCAAAAACCTAGGAGTCATCTTTGATTCCTTTCTTATATTTTACAGCCAACTTGTTTGCAAATCCTGTTGTCTTTACCTTCAAAAAAAAAAAAAAATAGCCTAAGGACTTCCCTTGTGGTCCAGTGGCTAAGCCTCCATGCCCCCATTGCAGGGGGTCCAGGTTCAATCTCTGGTCGGGGAACTAGATCCCATATGCCCCAACCAAAAGTTTGCAAGCTGCAACTAAGACCTGGGGCAGTCAAATAAATAAATAAAGGCATTTGTTGTTGTTTGAGGCTTCCCAGGTGGCTCAGTGGGTCAATAATCCGCCTGCAATGCAAGAGACACAAGAGATGAAGATCCCCTGGAGAAGGGCATGGCAACCCACTCTAGTACTCTTGCCTAGAGGATACCATGGACGGAGAAGCCTGGCAGGCTACAGTCCCTGGGGTCACAAAGAGCTGGACATGATTGAAGCTACTGAGCACTGTTGTTCAGTCCCTAAGTTGTATCTGACTCTTTGTGATCCCATGGACTGCAGCATGTCAGGCTCCCCTGTCCTTCACTATTTCCTGAAGTTTGCTCAGATTCATGTCCATTGAGTGGGTGATGCTATCTAACCATCTCATCCTTTGCTGCCCTCTTCTCCTTTTGCCTTCAGTCTTTCCCAGCATCAAAGTATTTTCCATACATACACACATATGGGCTTCCCTGGTGGCTCAGATGGTAAAGAATCTACCTGCAATGCAGGAAACCCAGGTTTGATTCCTGAGTCAGGAAGATCCCCTGGAGAAGGGAATTGACAAGCCACTCCAGTACTCCTAGAGAATTCCACGGACAGAGGAGTTTGGTGGACTACAGTCCATGGGGCTGCCGAGGATTGGACATGACTGAGTGACTAAGACACACACACACACACTCCATACATACAAATAAATACCTAAACACGTATTAAAAAAAAAATCCTAAATCCAGTCAAGTCTCCATTGCTGTCACCCTAGTCCCCAGTCCCTGCCATCCCTCTGGTGAAAGTTGCTCAGTTGTGTCCGACTCTTTGTGACCCCATGGACTATACAGTCCATGGAATTGTCCAGGCCAGGATATTGGAGTGGGTAGCCGTTCCCTTCTCCAGGGGATCTTCCCAACCCAGGGATCAAACCCAGGTCTCCTGCACTGCAGGTAGATTCTCTACCAGCTGAGGCACCAGGGAAGCCCAAGAATACTGGAGTGGGTAGCCTATCCCTTCTCCAGGGGATCTTCCTGACCCAGGAATTGAACTGGGGTCTCCTGCATTGCAGGTGGATTCTTTACCAGCTGAGCTACCAGAGAATCTCACCAGCCCTCTGCTATACCCCTGCAATGGCCTCCTTCAGCGAATCTGATGACATCTCTCTGCCCTCAACCAAAACCCTCCCATCTCACTTAAAACCAAACCCAAAGTTCTTCTGAAACCCAGTTGCCTCTGGCTCTGTTTGCCCTTACTTCTCACTGTTCCGTTGCTGGCTCCACCCCAGTCCCTTCAGCTTCCTTCCTTTTTATCCAACTTGCCCACCACACTCTAGCCTCAGGGATTTTGTCAGTGCTGTCCCCTCTTCCAGAAAGGTGCTTCTCCAGGATATCTGCGGGCACATTCCTTCCCTGCGTTCAGGACTCTAGTTCAGGGCCCTTTTCTGATTTGTTTTTGTTTAGTTGTTCAGTTATGTTGGACTCTTTTTGACCCCATGGGCTGTAGCCCACCAGGCTCCTCTGTCCAGGGGATTTCCCAGGCAAGAATACTGGAATGGGTTGCCATTTCCTTCTCCAGAGGATCTTCCCGACTCACGGATCGAACTCTGGTCTCCTGCCTTGGCTGGTGGATTCTTTACTGCTGAGCCACATCTCTGATTACCTGATTTAAAACAGAAACTGTTAGGCAGGACTTCCTTGGTGGTTCAGTGGTTAAGACTCTGAGCTTCCACTGCAGTGGGTGTGGGTTCGATTGCTGATTAGCGAACTAGGATCTCCCATAGGGAGTGGCACAGTCCAAAAAAAAAAAAAAAAAAAAAGAGGAAAATAAAATGATATAGCATTTATATTTATAATAGAACCATTGGGAATTCCCTGGCGGCCCAGTGGTTAGGACTCCACACTTGCACTGCTAGGGTCCAAGTCTGATCCCTGATGGGGGAACTAAGATCTCACAAGCTGTGTGCTGCGGCCCAAACAAACAAGCAAACAGAATCCGCTATCATTCTCCATTTTTTTTCTCATGAACTTACCATCACAAGACTATATCACATTTTGGCTTGTTACCTGTTTCCCCGGCCAGATTGTTGGCAATATAAGATGAAGGACTGTTTTGTTTCTTCCTGTTCCCTAATACCTGGCATAGACTCTGGCAAATAGGAGCTACTTAGTAAGTATACATAGAATCCATGAGTGAGTGAATTGTGGAGCTGGGACAGACTGATAGAGAAGCAGATTTACAGAAAAGGTAGGTTCCAGCCCAAGACATGTTAGATTTGACATGCTCAGGAGACTTCAAACAAGGAGAAATAGATGTCAAGCAGATAGTCAGTAATCTGGTGCATAACTGGTGAGAAACAGGTGAAATATATCTGTGCTATTGTATATCTATGTTGTGATGTGTGTGGCTGTGTGTCTGTACGTATACCTGAACCTGCGTGCATGCCTCCAGGAGTGCATGTATGTGTGCATATGTGTGTGTGTGTTTTGTGGGGGGGTTCCTGCTTTTCTTGCATCTGTCTCTCTACTGTCATGTACCTGGAAGATGAAAGGTGTGGGGATCTATGCTTAGGATGAAGAGAGAAAAATGTCTGTTCCCTGCTGCTGAAATGCAAATATTTCTGGAGGGTAAAGCTCTCTTCACACAGCCCTGGAGAGCAGACCCTGGCCACGGTGAGAGACTGAACCAGCCAGCAGTTTCTGCGCCTTCCCAGAAGGACTTGAGTATTTGCTTCCAACCAGGCAGGCTGTTCTTCTCAGGGCAGATATTTGGGTCACAAACGATCTTGGCAAATATTCTTTCTTAGACGTGACTGTTTAGTTTGTTTGGGGGAGGGTGTGGGATAGGGTGAGGAAGGAGGAACCTGGCAGAACACAGACTGCTGTGTTGCTGGGGAATCACAGGTGCTTCAGAAGGCCCAAGCCAGGAGAATGTCAGGTTTTTGCAAAGATACGCAGTGCTGGAAGCTCCCAGTTTCAGAAGGTGCTCTTGCCTGAGGACTTGGTCCAGGCCAGTGGCGGTGGATGAAGGGTTAGAGTTTTCAGTGCCATCTTCTCCCCACACCCAGCCTGAGGTGCTCAAACTCCCGGATTTAAAGTGCTTGGTGGAAAAAAAAAAAAAAAATAAAGTGCTTGGTGAGAAGGGTCCCTGGCGTCTGCCCACCTTCCTGACCAGCTCAGGGCCTGCATTGTTTCTGCTGCCCACCTTCTCCTAGTGCACCTAGTTCTTTCTTTGAATTTTCTAGTTTGATTAAAAAAAAAAGTTCATTTTTAAGAATTGTCATCAAGAATAAAAACGGATCTGTAATACAAGCTTTATCATTTATAGAGTTAATTCCAAGTACTATATTAAGAAAAATTGTTTTTTTGGCCTCATCATATAGCATGCAGGATCTTAGTTCCCTGACCAGGGATTGAACCCGTATCCCCTGCCCTGGAAGCATGGAGTCTTAACCACTGGGCTGCCAAAAAAGTGAAAGCATTAGTTGCTCAGTTGTGTCCGACTCTTTGCAACCCTATGGACTGTAGTCTGCCAGGCTCCTCTTTCCATGGAATTCTCCAGGCAAGAATCTGGAGTGGATTGCCATTCCCTTCTCCAAGAGATCTTCACAACCCAGGAATCGAACCCAAGGTCTCTTACATTGCAGGCAGATTCTTTACCATCTGAGCCACCAGATTCCAAGTATTTTTGACATGCTTCTCTGTTTGAAAGTTACAAATATTTTTCCCTCTTGGTGAAGTTGGTGGGAGAAATCTCTCAGGTCCCCAACCATCAACAAAGTGTGAGGCCCAGGAACTCTGTGACTTTGGCACAATTCTAACTTTCTAAGGCCAGGGCTCCTGATCTCTGAAAATGACTTCATTTTCTGCTTACCTTTGTGGAGCTTATGGGTATCCCTTCCTTCTTCAGCTATCTGCCTACCACAGACTGGACAAGGAAGAAACTATAGTTCTCTCTCCTCTCCAGTTCTTAGAGCTTGTTGAGTTGAAAGAACTACAGAAAGTACAGCATCATAGCACTCACGGCTCAAAGAATCATCTCAACAGTGTTTTTCACATTTTGCTCCATAGAACCTGAGTTCTGTAAAGGGATCTCAGATGTTGCCAAGAGGTTTGAGGGCAGAAGACAGGACTGGAAGCTTTGCTGTATTTATTCCTCTTTATATGATGGGCTTGTGCATACAAATTCATTGGAGAAAGGGCTTCCACCAACCAAAAGTTTGAAGACCACTTATACAGCCCAATTTTTCCTTGAGCAGCTGACTTCCTCCTTTCCTTAGACCTGCTTCCCTTGGTCTCTGCTGCCCCCATCTCTTTCTCAGGCAGACACCATGGCTGGGAGATGAACCAGAATTGAAGCCTCTTGCTTTCTGCTTACATGGAGTTTGTGTTGTCTGCCACGCTGCAGCCCCTGACTTTTTCTCTTGTCCCAGTTTCAATTTCATACTTGGGGCTTCTTGTCTCTTTGGGACTGAAAATATTTATTGAGTCAACACACATCCTTGTACTGTTCTGAACACTCAAATACCCATGTTTTGTTCAGATTCTTTAAGTATGCATTCCTGCTTCGTGTTAGTTGCTCAGCCATGTGCAACTCTCTGCGAACCCGTGGATTGTAGCCCACCAGGCTCCTCTGTCCATAGAATTCTCCAGGCAAGCATACTGGAGTGGGTTGCCATTCCCTTCTCCAGGGGATCTTTCCAACTGAGGAGAATGTTAAACTATGTTTATCATTCTTATAGTCCGGGTAGGTATATTAGATAAGATGGGCATGGTAATACATGGATAAATAAATGAATTAGTATGTTCTTTATTTTTCTTGGCTGTCATTCCTCTGCACTACCCAACTCTCAGGTTTGGAGTAGGAAAGAGAGCAGGAACTCAAGAAATCTTTCTCGGACATGGATACACAAGTAACAATATTTATTATAATAATCGTCAGGGGAATTCCCTGGTATCCAGCATTCAGGACTCTGAGTTTCCACTGGAAGGGCCCTAGGTTTGCTCTCCAGTCGAGGAACCATGCAAGCCATGTGGCTAAGTTGAAAAAAAAAATCAGTGCATAGGTAATAATACCTATATAATAACGAAAAATGGGTGACACTGCTCTTATTTTATGAATATTAACTTATTTATCTTTTTTTTTTTTTCTTTTTTCTTTTGCCTGTACCAGCCGGCTTGCAGGATCTTAGTTCCCTGACCAGGGATTGAACTGAGGCCCTCAGCAGTGACAGGACTGAGTTCTAACCCGAACTCCCTAACTCACTGATCTTTATACTAACCCTGCACTGAAGGTTCTATTAGTATATCCCCTCCATGGATGAGGAAACAGAGGCTCAGAGAAGTTAAGCAGTTTGCTCAAAATATACAACTACAGTGTCTGGTAACTAACTGGGAGCACCCTACTGGGGGTTCACCCTGGCATTTAAGACCCTTCACAGTCTAAGCACAGTCCACATTTGCAGTCTGAACTCTTCTTTCAGATTCTACCTCTTATTGCTAGCCATGGACATCCCCTCACTATCCCCCACCCTGTTGCTGCTCCTGAAACCTGACCCATCCTTCAGGGCCCTGCTCAAGTGCTACCTTTCCCATGGAGCCTTCCCTGGCTCTCTAGACCAGGCTGGCTCTCTTTCCTTCTGTTCCCGGGTATTATACCTTGTATCACACTTTACTGTGTGTGTGTGCTCCTGTGCTTGTGCAAACCTAGCTTCTGCTCTAAGCCATAAGCTTCCTGAGGGCAGGGCTTCACCAAGCCAAGGCAGTACACGTATTAAAAAATAATTACTCCCCCTCCCCCCAAGTCCTTGGCTCTCCTGGGGACTTGCTTTGGGAACAAAAAGTCAGCCCTTGACAAATGTCTGGGACTCTCTGCAGGTTGGGGGTCACTTGGACAGTTGTGGAGCCACAGTTTCGGGGTGGAGGTCCTGTGGTCTTCCCCACTCCGGGGCCCTTCCTCCCCGCAAACCTCTAGGCTATGGCTCCTCTCTCTACTGAAGATCCCTGGAGCCCCGACCTCGGTGGAGCTGAAAATCCAGGGACACGGGGAGTGGGATGCCTGGGGAAACTGGAGCCCCCACCCCCTCAGTCTTAATGTTCTGCCCTGCTTATGCCTCGCATATGACTCCCAGCGAAGGCAGTGGGGGGGATGTGGAGACTAAGGAGGACGGGGAAGAGAGGTATCCAGGGAGAACAGGGAAAGGCAGGCGGAAAGAAAGATGTGTGCGGTGGCAGAGGGCAGGAGGTGGCGGTGGCTCCACCTTGGGCCGCTGTGGACTCTGCCAGGGCCAGAAAGGGTCGGAGTCTGGGCGGCGGAGGACAACTTCTGCCAGCAGCCCGCGGGTCCTGTCCGCCTCCCGCGCTGCGGTGGGCAACCCCGTGCCCGCCCTCCCGGGGGAGCAGGAGCCCCGGTCGTGCGGTTCCCCACCCGGGCGCCCACCCCCCACGCCCACCGGCCTCCTCACCTTCGGGACCTGAGGGAGCGACGGGCCAGCGCGGCCCCGAGTCCGGGCCAGGCTGTGTCGGGGGAGGCGCTCTTCTTCCCCGCGCTAGCTGCGCCCGGGTTTCCGCAGCGCCCGGCGGAGCTGTGGCGCCATCAGCTACTGCGAGGCTGCCGGGCGATCGGGCCCGGGCTCCGGGGGGCTCCCGGGCGCCGAGTGCGCGGGGCGGCGTGGGGGGGTCCGGGGCAGGCTCCAGGCGTAAACACCCAGCAACGTGACCGGAACTGGCGAACGAGCAGTAGGGGGAAAGGCGGGGGGCGGGAGAGATAAGGGGGGAGGGGAGGGACCTGGGACTGGCGGGGAGGGGCCGTGGGCGGGGCGGGGGGAAGGGAAGCAGGCTGAGCGCGGCCGGGGGAGGGGGAATCCTGGGAGTCCCGGGAGCCCCGGGAGCCAGGCCTGAGGACCCCGGCGGGCTGCCGAACGCTCGGAGCCACCTTTGACTGAAGCTGGAAGGGAAACCCGGGGAACCCGCCGGCCACTTGGAGAGCAAGGGCGCGGCGGGCGTATCAGTACCGTGGACAGCGCCCAGGCCGGCAGGCCGCGATCCGCTCCGCCCCTCTGCCCACCCGCTGGCGTAGAAACCTGAGACAGTTCCCCACCCCACCCCACCCCACCCTCCGCGCCCAGTCCAGGGAAGGGTTGGGATTGGGGGGTGCGAACTGACCAAGCGTCAGAACATCTACCCTGTGCCTCAGATCTCTTACTAGCTGTGTGACCTTGGGTGAGTCACATCACTTCTCCGGGCCTCAGCTGATGAGACATCCTCTTTCCCTCTATTTGCGGGTCCCAAGAGTCAAGAGAGAGGATCCTTTTGAAACCCTAGAGTCCAGAAGATTGGAGTTGATCCGTTCTCACTATGCTTGGGAGGCTTCTGAACTGCTTGGCTTCTATTTCTGGCTCTACCAATACCTTCCTCCTTCCAGGGCCCCAGCCTCCTCATCTGTAATATGGGATGATGACGGTCTATGCAGCTGATAAGATCTCTGGGTTGTCCTGAGAGTTAAATAAGTTAATACATGGTAAGTGCCTGAAACATCGCTGAGTGCTCATTATGCATTCGTGCTCACGATGGCAAGGGACCAGGTGGCACTGAGTGAGTGGCAGGTGGTTCAGAACTGTCTCTGGGTAAGTCATTTCCATCCCAGCCTTAAGGGACTGGAGGAAGGGACTGAGGGGCTTCAGACTAAAGGGCTGATCTAGCTTGTCCTACTCTGTTGCCAGCCAAGAACTTTCCTCCCTAACCTCCTGGGCCAAATGTCCAGAGAAATCTTCTGCCTTTGTCTCTGGAATCGTGGGACCTTTGCATGAGGGCCCTGGGGCATGTTCCAACAAATCATTGGCCTCAAGATCATCCTGTCTTTTCTCTATGGATCTCTTTGCTCCGTCTCCTTCCTGGTCAACTTTTTTTTTTTCACATTAAAACTTTACATTAAAAAAATTATTTTCTAAACTTTTTACTTTGTATTGGGGTAAAGCCAATTAACAATGCTTGATAGCTTCAAGTGAATAGCAAAGAGACTCAGCCATACATATGTAT
Source organism: Oryx dammah (assembly GCF_014754425.2). Lineage (NCBI taxonomy): Eukaryota > Metazoa > Chordata > Mammalia > Artiodactyla > Bovidae > Oryx > Oryx dammah. The sequence continues at coordinate 38,474,773 of NW_024070192.1, read as the reverse complement.
GTATTCATCCTCCCCCAAAGTCCCCCATCGCTAGTCAACTTTTAAACCTAACTGGACTTGGGTGTCAGTGGATGAAAGTTTTAGCTGCTTTTGGCCCCCAAAGAAGAAATCACCCTCTTAGTTGGCTTGATAGGCAGTGGTGTTGAAAGAAAGAAAGTGAAGTCGCTCAGTCGTGTCTAACTCTTTGCGACACCATGGACTGTAGCCTATCAGGCTCCTCCGTCGATGGGATTTTCCAGGCAGGAATACTGGAGTAGGTTGCCATTTCCTTCTCCAAGAGATCTTCCTGAACCAGTGATTGAACCCAGGTCTCCCGCATTGTAGGCAGACACTTTACCGTCTGAGTGTTTAAAGGCATCTCAAATCCCACTGTGGGAACTCTAGCCTCTGGCTGTGCTGTGGGTAGCCCCTCTTCAACCCTTCTCCTCTGAGGAAATCCTTAGGAGAGGAGCAGAAAGGCCAGCCCAGTTCTGCTTCTTCGTCTCTTGATGTCCCTCCTGGGGCAGCATTCCTGTGCCATGTATTGTGTGTGTGTGTGTGTTTGTGTGTGTCTCCAGCAGGGCTATGGGTCTGTTAACCCACTGATTTGTTAGTTCTGATGAACTAATTGAGATATTGGTAAGAAGGATGAAAGGTGTGTTTTGGATCCCGAAAACTTGGGCTCTGATCTGAGCTCTGTTGCTTATTAGTTGGGTAATTCTGGGCAAGTCTTAACCTCTTTAAGCTCTAGTTCCTCTTTCAAATATTAAAAAAGGAAAAGCAACATCTACTTTGCCAACAGGATCATGGAGGGTGTTATGAGGTGAGAGTGAAAGGGTTTTGTAATGTTAATGTGTGTGCAGATGGAATACTTATAACTGCACACCAAATGGTTTTCTCCTTGATCAGTATCAAGATGGATCCCCGGACTCTGGCAGCTGGAGGAAACAGCTCCAGATGCCTGTCTGAGGGGCGGCCCTGCCTGGTCATGGGTTGGGGGCCTCCAGCTTTGCCATAGTAAGTGCTTCTGGCAGAGTCCTGCCCTGGGCCAAGCTCCCAGCTGGGCCTCTAGGGCTGTCCATAGGACACTTGCAACATCTTTGGCTGGAAAAAGATCCATGTGTGAGACAAGAAAAGATGTGCACAAAAGCATCCAAGGAATAACTGAAGATGATGAACCAGCAGAGTTAGGGCTTGGACTTGCCAGCAAGGAGGCTTAGGGGTTCCTCCTGGGAGGAGGTTAGCAATCAGTCAGTCAGCACATAGAGTAAAGTAATATTGAGCAAAGCGAACTGCATGGCCCTGTATCTGATGTTATGGGGACACTTAGAGATACATGATGACATACGGAGATGATGTTGCAAATGATAATGTTGATAATAACAATATTTATTAAGCATTTCTATATGCTTAGTCATCTACTAAATACTTTAAAAAATCTTATTTCTATTTTCAAAATTAAACTTGTAACCAAGCCAAAGAAAACTAAAGTGTATAACAACTGAATCTCTGGCCTCAGAAGTTTTGAGTTGAGCACTTTACCCTCATAATTTCTCTCAGAGAAGACTTCCCCGGTAGGACAGTGGATAAGAATACACCTGCCAATGCAGGGGACACAGGTTTGATCCCTGGTCCAGGAAGATTCCATATGCGAAGGAGTAACTAAGCCTTAGTGCCACAACTACTGAGCCCAAGCTCTGGAGCCTGAGAGATGCAACTACTGAAACCCACCTGGCTAGATCCTGTGCCCTGCAACAAGAGATGCCACGGCAATGAGAAGCCTGTGCACCGCAATGGAGAGTAGCTTCTGCTCGCTGCAACTAGAGAAAGCTTGCACCCAGCAATGAAGACCCAGTGCAACCAAAAAAAAAAAATAATGTAAAAAAGTAAAAAAATAAGAAACTTCAGGGAAATCCTATAGGAAAGGTTTATTCCCATTTGTAAGTGGAGAAAATAAAGCTCAAGAGAGGTTATATTTGACACCATCCAGCTTGTAAGCAGCAGAGTCAGGATTCAAACACCAGCCCGATGAAGATCAGAGGTGGACTTCATCAAGCCCCTCAGTGAGGAGGTGACTCCAGCTGTAGCAGAAGGCACCCACAGTTGCCATGGGCTTTAGTGGAAGGTAAAAGCCTTGAACACCAGTGGGGAGAGTGAGGTCTGTCTGGCAAAGAAGGCTTGGAGGTCCCCTGTATCTCTTCATGACAGTGTGGAATAGTGACTTTCTGAGTTCTGTTTGGGTAACAGTGCTATTGGTTGGTGTCCTGGAAAGTAACAGACAACATATTTAATCCTTTTTTTTTTTTGGCTTTGCCAGGCAGCATTCAGGATCTTAGTTCCCTGACCAGGGACTGAACCTGTGCCCCCTGCATTGGGAGCTTAGAGTCTTAACAACTGGACTGCTAGGGAAGTCCCAGACAGCACATTTAAAATGAGTCATTTGAAGAGAGTTAAGAGACTGTCTACAAGGCTATGGCTAGAGTTTAGGAAAGAAGGATACAAAGAGCTATTATCATCCTTAGGCTTAGAGGGACAAGAGAAGGCAGTGATGAGATTTCAGAAAGGATGTGTTTGGGCAGAGGGCTACCTGGCAAGAGCTGTGGCTTCCCTTAAAAGTAAGTATCTGGGGACTTCCCTGGTGGTCCAGTGGTTAAGCATCTGCCTTGCAATACAGAGGACAAGGGTTCGATCCCTAGTCGGGGGACTAAGATCCCACATACCTCAAAGCAACTAAGCCGGTGAGTTGCAACTACTGAAGCTGCTCTGGAGCCTGGATGCCACAACTAGAGAGTCTGTGTACCGTAATGAAAAAGGTCTTGCATGATGTGACAAAGATCCTGCATGCCACAGCTAAGACCAAAAGTGTTGGTGTTAGTTGCTCAGTTGTGTCTGACTCTTTGCAACCCCATGGCCTGTGGCCCGCCAGGCTCCTCTGTGCATGAAATTCTCCAGGCAAGAATACTGGAGTGAGTTGCCATTTCATTTCCAGGGAACACCCGAGGATTGAACCCGGCTCTCCTGCATTGCAGGGAGATTCTGTAACATCTGAGCCATCAGGAAAGCCCAAATAAATAAGTATTTTTTTTAAAAAAGGAAATGTGTGACCCACAGGGACCTGGGAGGGAGCTAAGGAATCAGTATGCAATCTCACTGTCCTCTTGCTTCCAGTCTCCTTCTGGTGCCTTCTCCAGCCAATCCCAATCAGAAGCCAGCAGTTAAGGTAGTCCATTGACAACTGCCTATACAGGTAGACTTCCAAGGACACAAGCAGAGTAGACAAAGGTGTGGAAAGTTCCTGGAGGGAGGAGATATCTGGTACAATGTTCTTCAACTTGGGTCCCAATTGCTGTTCTCTGCCAGGCTGCTGCCCGCTGAATACTCCAGTGATGGTGGCCACCAAGATGCTCCAGACAGGGGGTCAGGTGGCAATGTTACAGGGATACCCTCTTTTCTTCAAAGACTCTGGCCATCTGTCCTGACTCCCAAAGACTACCTGATCTGGGGCCCTTGGGATGTGGTGGCTAGAAGGATTGGGAGCTCTGAGACCGGAGACCCAACCAGAGGTTACTGTGGATAAGCTTCTTAGTCAGCTTACCTAACGAATGAAAGATCAAACTGGGGTAAGGCTGCACTCTCCTCAGATGGCTGATTTGGATCAATTGTTGTTTAGTTGCTAAGGTGTCTCTGACTCCTTTGCGACCTCATGGACTGCTGTGCAGCCTTCTCTGTTCATTTGGAGAAAATGGTCCCTGACATGTCAGCAGGCTTTTGGAGTTTCAGACCTTTCCTAAACCACGAAAATGGCAACAAGAATGAGTTCTGAGTGTGTGTGTGTGTGTGTGTGCGTGTGTGTATACACTAGGTTGCAATTCAGGATCAGGCTTACCACCTCTGCCTCAACCCTGCCCACATCCTATCCCTCTAGGGCACAAAGCTCAGACACTCAGGTGGCGGGCTTCATTGAAGGGATCTGAGAGGTGCCACTGCCTGTGCCTGAAATTTTTCCATTCCAGATCGCTTTCCATGATGCTGGGCAATGAGCTCCCCAATTCTTTGGTGATCTGGTATAATTGTGGCCCCTCTTTTCCTTTATTTTCCCCTAATTTTGTATTTGTTTTACCACATGTAATGCTCCACATTTTGCCTAAATGTACCACTTCCTTCAGCCAGGTTTTTAAAACATATTTATTCATTTATTTGTGTGCACTGGTTCTTACTTGTGGCATGTGGCATCTAATTTCCTGCCCAGAGATGAAACCCACGCCCCCTGCATTGGAAGTGTGGAGTCTTAGCCACTGGACCACCAGGGAAGTCCTGTCAGTTCTTCTAAATATTGTGTTTTATTACAGAAGCATTTACACGTTTTCATTCACTCATCAATGCCTGTGTATTAAAATTAAATTTTTTTCCTCATTATTCATTGTAGAAAACTTTGGAATTCTCAATAAGCAAAGATATAAAAATAAAATTGCCCACTTTTACCTTCCAGGCCTAACAAATTGTAACATTTGGCATTAAAAAAGCTCTAACTATATAAAATCTTATTTATATTTGATTTTATCATCTCAGTTTGTCATCTGCTTTTTGGCTTAGCAATATAGTGTGAACATTTTTCTCCCGCTACAGTGTTGTTCATTGTATTGATAAAGTACAGTATACTGTATCTATCCATGGTTTTATTGCCTGATAATTAGATTGTTTCTATTTTTTAATGTTATGAACAGTAATGTTGTGAGTATCTTGGTAGCTTAATCATATGAAAAGTGACTTATTGTATTTTTTCTTATTGCACAAAATGTTTACTTAGAAAAATTAGGATATATGTGTAAGAAAAACAGTAAGATAAAAATCACTGTAGGGGGACTTCCCTGGTGGTCCAGTGGCTAAGACTCTGCACTCTCAATGCAAGGGGCCCCAGTTCGATCCCTGGTCAGGGAACTAAATTCCCACATGCCACAACTAAGAGTTTGCATGCCACAACTAAGACATGGCACAGTCAAATAAATAAAAAATAATAATTAAAAAAATCACTGTAACTTCACACACCCAGAGATAAATCACTTTTTAAATATGTAGTTCTTCCAGATTTTCTACAAGAATATTAATATACTAGTTCTACTTGGTAACACATTTTTTTCATTTGAAAATATATCTTGATTTTTTTTCATGCCAGTAAGTCTTTCTTAGTAGCTGTATAATGTTCCATCACATGGACATGCCTCTTCACTTATTTAATCTCCTAGTGGACTTTTGTGTTGTCTTCAGTTCCCCCCCATTTCTTTTTTTTTAAATTTTTATTGGAGTATAGTTGATTTACAGTGTTGTGCGAGTTTCAGGTGTATGCAAAGTGATCCATTATTCATATACATATATCTATTCTTTTCTAGATTCTTTCCCATATAGGTCATTACAGAGTATTGAGTAGAGTTCCCTATGCTGGACAGTAGGTCCTTATTAGGTTACCTATTTTATTTTTTTAATTTTATTTTTTATTTACCTTTTAAAATTTTGGCCACATCTTGCAGCATGTGGGATCTTAAGTTTCCTGACCAGGGATTGAACACATGCATTGGAAAGCAGAGACTTAACCACTGGACCACCAGGGAAGTCCCTTCTTTACATTTCTAATTATCTCCTTAGGATCAATTTCAAAAAGAGAAAATTACTAAGTCAAGGGATATATACATTTGTTGACTTTTGATCATACTGTCAAACTGCCATGAACAATAGTTGGACCAATTTGTATATCAGTCTCAGTCATAAGTGGGAGAGTCTGCTTCCCTTCTCCACACAAGCCCTGCAAGGGATAATTAACAACAACTTAGCAACAACCAACTGTTCCAAATTTGACAAGTAAAAAAAGTACTGTCACACTTAAATTTTCAAGTACTTAATTTCCAGCAATATTAAGTTTTAAAAATGTGTCTACAGTCTATTTCTTTTGTGAATTGTTTGTTCATGTCCTTTGCCCCTTTCTCTATTAGAACATGTATCATTTCTTTCTTTATACTAAAAGCTTTCAACATTAAAATTTTTTACTGTATAGTAAAACATATACAACATAGAATTTGCTACTGTAACTATTTAAAACAAATAATTTTATTTGTTTATTTATGGCCATGCTGGGTCTTTGCTGTTCGTGGACTTTTCTCTAGTTGCAGTGCACAGGCTTCTCATTGTGGTGGCTTCTCCTGTTGCAGAGCTGGGCTCTAGGACACCTGGGCTTCCATAGCTGCACACATGGGTTCAACAGTCGTTGCTCCCAGGCTCTAGAGCACAGGCTCAGTAGCTGCGGTGCATGGGCTTAGTTGCTCTGCCATATGTGAAATCTTCCCAGACCACAGATGGAAGCTGTATCTCCTGCACTGGTGAGCCAATTCCTTACCACTGAGCCACCAGGGAAGCCCTCATAACTATTTTAAAGGGTACAATTCAATGACGTTAAATACATTCACATTGCTGTGCAGCATCACCACTGCCCATTTCTAGAATTCTTTTCATCTTGTAAAGCTGAAAATTTGTGCCCATTAAAACTAACTCCCCATTCTTCCCTTTCCAACCCGAGACCTTGCCAACTATCATTCTACTTTTGGTCTTTATAAATGTAATTACTCTAGGTACTTCATGGAAGTGAACTCATACAGTATTGTTCTTTGTGACTTGTTTATTTCACTTAGCATAATGTCTTCAAAGGTCACCCATGTTGTAGCATGTGTCAGAATTTCCTTCCTTTTTAAGGCTGAATAATATTTCATCTTATGTGAAGACCACGTTTTGCTTATCCATTAATATACTCATGAATACTTGGGTTGCTTCCACTCATTTGTTATTGTGAATAATCTGCTGTGAATATGGATATTCCAATACAGTCATATATATTTTTTAATGCTTGATATTTGCCTTTTAACTTTGCTTACTGTACTTTTGTGATGTGCTAAGGTTAAATATTTTTATTTTAGTCAAATCCATTAATCTCTTTCCATAAGACTTCTGCCATTGATGCCAAGCTTAAAAAAGTCCATCCCTATTTTAATATGACAATACTTGCCTATGTATTTTTTCAAGTCCTTTTTATATATTTATACATTTACATTTATAATTCATCTGAAATATACTTTGTGATGTGAAATAGAAGCCTTTTTTCCCCCCTGTAAATGGTTAATTGTCACATCACCATATCGTTCACTGATTTGAAATACATGTATTACACATACACACATCTGGGGATGTTTTTAGACCTTCTATTCTGTTTCCTTGGTTTCTTTGTTAATTATGTTGGGGAAGCTTAAAGAAAGGCTATTCAAAGGCAATTGCTAGCCTCCTGCTAGACACTATACTTAAGGTCAAAGGCGAGCTGCCAATCTTGTTTGTTACTCCTTCCCTGTTTCCTTCTACATGCTGTTTAGGTTTTTCATTCCTTGTTGCTTCCTGTCAGTTCTTTAGTTGAGACCTACTGGAAAGCTCAGATGCTTGCGCCAAGCTGGAAACTTGTGGAAACTTGTGCCGAGCTCCTGAGTAGGGGCCCCCAGTCCCTAATGGGAAGATAAGCTTCCAGAGCTTTACATCCAGAGCCAGATCTTCTCCTCTCTGCAAAAGTTTCCCTCCTGCAAAGGATGTGGACTGTCCTGACATGAGAGGCAGGTGGATGGCACTCTGCTGCGTGCTGCTGCTGCTAAGTCACTTCAGTCCTGTCCGACTCTGTGCAACTCCATAGACGGCAGCCCACCAGGCTCCCCCGTCCCTGAGATTCTCCAGGCAAGAACACTGGAGTGGGTTGCCATTTCCTTCTCCAATGAATGAAAGTGAAAAGTGAAAGTGAAGTCGCTCAGTCGTGTCCGACTCTTAGCGACCCCATGGACTGCAGCCTACCAGGCTCCTCCGCCCTGGGATTTTCCAGGCAAGAGTACTGGAGTGGGCTGCCATTGCCTTCTCCAAAGTGTAGACAAGCTCTATAAACATGTTTAACACTCATCTCCTTCAAAGCAGGCTCCGGTGATGCTGTGGGCCAGGCTGGTCTCTGCTCAACTCAAATTAACGTTCTGGGGTGAAAGTAGTTTGAAGGCCTGGGTGGAGATGATCCTAGGGTTTGGCAACGTTCTGGGCCAACGCCATGATATTTTATTGTGAGTACTGTGCTCAGACGTTTCAGTTCTATCCGACTCTTTGTGACCCTATGGAACTATATAGCTCGCCAGGCTCCTCTGTCCATGAAATTTTCCAGACGAGAATACTGGAGTGGATTGCCATTTCCTCCTCCAGAGGATCTTCCAGACCCAGGGATGAAACTGAAGTCTCCTGCCTCTTTTTTATTGGCAGGTGGATTCTTTACCTCTGAACCACCTGGGAAGCCAATGATTGTCGTCTTAAAATAGCTCAATAATCTGTAAGGCGCATCAGTTTTTATTTAAGCCATTTATAGTGGTTTATTTTGGGGCATAACTTTCTAGGTAGGTGGAACAGGTGTCGTAAGAAAGTGAAACAGTGGGATTAAGTCAATTCCCTCGAGTCACTCAGCAAGTCAGGTAGAATTTGGAGAACCTGACTCCTCGCCCAGTGCTCCAAAGCGAGCCGGCTCCGCTGCGCCTCTGGGCATGCTGGGCGTGGGTGAAGGCAGTGAGGGGACCGGCTGCGGTCTCGCGGCCGCGGCGAGGAGCGCGGTGACCCAGCCCGGACCGACTCCAGGGGCGGGGCCGGCGGTTGTCCGGGGGGAGATGCGCGCGGCCGGCCGCACCGCCCGGGATCCGGCCGAGTCGCCTCGCTCCCGCCCCGCCCGCCGGACCCGCGCTGCGGAGCGCGCCCTCGGCACTGGCCTGCGGCAGCCGGAGCTGCTTCCACGGTGCGGCCGGTGGCGGGTGGGGAGCGGGCGGCGGCCGGGAAGCATGGCGGGTCGCCGGGCGCCGGGGGAGAAGCGCTGGCAGCTGGTGCGCTGGTGAGTGGGCAGCCGGGGGGCGCGGGGCCTGGTGCGGGCGCGAACCCGCGCGCTGAGGCCGGGCGGAGCGCGGGGAGGAGCGGGGGCGCTGGCTCGAAGTTTCTTCTCGAGAGAAGGCGGCGGGGCCGCGTTGAACTAGAGGCGCCGGGCTGCCTGGTCATCTCAGTCCCGCGACCCGAGCCTGGTCTTCGCGTTTCTCCAGAGCGATCGTCGCCCGGACCCTGGACCCTGCACCCGACGTTAGGCTTTGGGGGGACCTCGGTCTTCGTTAGCTCTCTTTGTGCAGAGGGACTCCCCTTCCTACCCTCAAACCTTCTGCTGCTCTGGGTCGGGCCACGGACTGGACGAGGGAGTCCAACGTACAATTCTCATCTCGCCTCTTCAAGGAGATGCCTCAGTTCACCTACATGAGGACTCGCGGCGGTGGGCACCTTGGGAATGGGGTGTTGGAGAAAGGGGAGCCTAGGAGGTGAGGGAAGAGGCCCCTGGGTAGCTGGGTCGTTGCCCCTACCCCCACCGCAGTCCTGTCCAGGCTGGGAAATCAGAGCCTGCGGTATCAGGTTGCCAGACTGCAGGCCAAGAAGGTTTCAGACGCATCAGTGTCACCGAGGAGTCACCTGGGTTGGGCCCAAGTCCCGGTTGTCCGAATGTTCAGGGCTGTTTCAGACAGGGATCTGACCTCTGCTTGGCGGGACTTAGAATGCAGGGCAGCCTGTTCAGCCCATCCCTGTCCTGGAAGGATTTTAAGAATGTCTGGCTGGGACCCCTCCCCATCTCAAATCCTCCATCCACACCAGGGCCAGGGTCATCTTTGAAAAAGAATTCCAGGACACTGCTTGCCAGGTACATTCTGTAGCCTGAATACAAAGAATAACAATAGTATCCTTAATAATTGCAACCTGGCTTCCAGAGTCCTTCCTGCTGGCTTTGCCATAATCAGGCATTGATTCAGTTACTCTTTACAGCGATACTCAGAGGAAGGTATCGTTGTTGTTCAGACTCTTAAGTCGTGTTTGACTGTACGACTCCATGGACTGCAGGACACCGGATTCTTCTGTCCTTCACTATCTCCTGGAGTTTGCTCAGATTCATGTCCATTGAGTCAGTAATGCTATCTAACCGTCTCATCCTCTGCCGCCCCCTTCTCCTCCTGCCTTCAATCTTTCCCACCATCAGGGTCTTTCTCAATGAATCGCATCAGGTGGCCAAAGCATTGGAGCTTCAGCTTCAGCATCAGTCCTTCCAATGAATATTCAGGGTTGATTTCCTTTAGGAGGGTATTGGTGCCACCACCCCCAACCCCCGCCCCTTACAGATGAGGAAACTGGGGCTCAGAGAAGGAAGATAGTTAATTAAGGTCACGAAGCAAGCAAGTGACAGAGTCAGGGTTTGAACTCAGGATTTCCCCAGGGGCTTAACTCCTTCTCTTCCTTTTTTTTTTTTTTTTAAATTTTATTTATTTGTCTGTGTCTTAGTTGCAACAGGCAAGATCTTTTCATTGTGGTGCCTGGACCCTCTAGTTGCAGTGCAAGGACTCAGTAGCTGCTCACTGGCTAAGTTGACTCTCAGCATGTGGGATCTTTGTTCCCCAACCAGGGATGGAACCCATGTCCCCTGCATTGCAAGGCGGATTCTTAACCATTGGACCACCAGGGAAGTCCTTCCTCCTCCTTTTTGCTTCTTAATTCCTGAATGTTGGGCCTGGCCGCTATTCCAAGTTCACATTGTCAAAAAAAATCTCAGCATGTCAGAGCAAGAGAGGTCAGTGGATTTCCAGCCTGCTCAGTCCATCCTGCGCTTCAAGAGTTCCAAGAATCAAAGTCCAAATAATCAAAATTGTCCTTTAGCAGTGGAGTTACTCTTCAGATGAAACCCCAATACATAAATCAGATAAAAGTAGAGTTAGTGCCCTCTCCCTGGAGAGGAGGTGCCACCCTAGGACCCCAGGGCCTTCCAGGTTAGTTTGTGCAGTTCGATTCCTTCCCTCCCTCCATGGAAGAGGAAACAGGAAGAGTCTTAAAGGGGCAGAGCTTGGATTTCTGCTCTGACTCTCTCTGCCCTGATGTGTGGCTGGGTTGGATCTTGGGTTGAACCTGATGAAGCATAGATCATTATTAGTACCCTAATTAAGTTTTGGATCACCTATCTCTCCTGGGTAAAAAAGCCCATGGCATTGAGAAGGTCCTGAAGACATGACTTGAGTGGTCAGACTGCCTGGCAGGGAGCACTCTTGAGGACAAGACACCTTCTCAACTGCATGGCATGCTCCCAGCCTTGACCTCTGCTTCCTGGATTTCAGACTGAGTCAGTTTTCTCAATGAAAATTGGCTTAAGAGTAAAAGGGAGTATTGGCTCCCTTTTAAGAGTATTGGCTTACAGATCTGAAAACATAACTTTCCATGTTTCAGACAAAACTGGATTCAAGTGCTCAAGTAATGTCACCAAATAATGTTCTACTCTCTCTGTCCTTTCTCTTTCCTCTGTCCCCTCTTTATTCCCCTGTGGAAATAAGGTGGCTCTCAGGAGTTGCAGGCAACCCTCCAGATGAGCAAAACCCTCCTGGAAAAAGAGTTTGTCTTTCTCAGTGGTTCTAACAAAAGTTTCAGAATGTCATTTCATTGACCTCGTTTGGGTCACATGGCCATCCTTCAGCCAATCACTGTGGACTGGGGGATAGACTGCTTAGATTGGCCAGGCTGGGTCATGTGCTCACCCTGGAATCTGGGGGCTGGAGTTAGTTCCACCCAAACCACAAAATTTTGAGTGGGAAGGAGGGTGGGGAATATTCTTTGGGCAACAAATATGTCTGACGTTTACTTACTCTTTTAGAACAGCTCTTGCTTTGAAGGTTCCTCCTCCAAATTTTCCATAAAGTACCAAAAACTAAATTAGGATTTGGTTGGGTTCATCAGATCAAGTTATTACATATGTAAGACTTTTGGCATTCCTCTTACTGTCTGAGGGCCTGTTGCCCAATTTCTGATGGTGGGGCTTTGGATCTGGGGGAAGGGTCCGACAGAGACTACAGGCTAGGGTTGTGTGAGTACTTGAAAACCAGTGCAGGATGCTCTGGCAACATACCTTTGGCTGACTGTAAAGTATTCCATTCACAGTTGAGCCATAATTTCTTTGTCTAGCTTCTATTGATGGCCTTTCAAGGAATTCTGAATATTTTGATATTGCTAACATCGCTGCAGGGAACCTATATCCACGCAAACATGTGGAAAGATAATGGTTGGCTGTATTCTCCAAAGTGAAATTGCAGAGTAAAAGGACGAGCACGTTGTGCCATGCCAACTTGATCACCAAAGAAACTGCACCATTTTCTGGGCTTCCCTGTGGCTCAGATGGTAAAGAATCTGCCTGTAATGTAGGAGACCAGGGTTTGATCCCTTGGTTGGGAAGATCTGCTGGAAAAGAAAATGGCAACCCAATGCCAGTATTCTTGCCTGGAGAATTCCATGGACAGAGGAGCCTGGTAGGGTACAATCTGTGGGGTTGCAGAGAGTTGGGTATGACTGAGTGACTAACACACACACATATTATCTCCAGTGATATGTGAATTGTACATTCCCCACAATTCTGCTCATACTGGGAATTATTAATCACAAACGTTTGAACCTTGGCTCATGTTGCTGGTGAAAAATGGTTTCTCATTGTTTTAATTTTCGTTTCTTATAGAAGTTGACTTTTTTATGTTTATTGGTCATTTGTGTTTCTTCTTTTGTAAACTACTCATTTAATTTCCTTTGTCCTTTTCCCGCTTGTTGATTTGCTTATTATATATATATTTCACATTGATCTGTAAAAGCTCTTCATCGTGGAGATTAATTTTTTTTTAGTAAATTGTGTATTTTATAACAGCTTTGCATGTGTGCATATGTAGTTGCTCAGTTGCATCCAGCTGTTTGCAACCCTTTGGACTGTAGCCCGCCAGGCTCCTCAGTCCTTGGGATTCTCCAGGGAAGAATGCTGGAGTGGGTTTTCATGCTCTCCTCCAGGGCATCTTCCTGACTCAGGGATTGAATCCAAGTGTCCTGTGTCTCCTGTATTGCAGGCGGATTCTTTACCTGCTGAGCTGTCGGGGAAGCCCTTACAACAGCTTTACATTTCCAAAAAGCTGAGAAGATCGTACAGTGTTCCCGTATATCCCACACCCAGGTTTCCATATGATTCGCTTCTTACACTAGTATGGTACACCTCTTGCAAAAATGAGCCAATACTGATATGTTATTATTGACTAAGCCCCATAGAGTATTCAGATTTCTTATGTCCTTTTTTTCTGTTATAGGGTCCCATCTAGATGCCACATGGCATTTAGTAATTGATGTAATTACTTCTCTTTGCTGTGACAGTTTCTTGGGACTTTTCTTGTTTTTGATGACTTTGACAGTTTTGAGGAGTTGTGGCCCTGTTTTGTAGGATGATGTCCCTCAGTTGGGGTGTATCTGATGTTTTCCTCATTATTAGATTGGAATTATGAATTTGGGAGAAGAAGGATAGAGTGTCATTTTCATATCAAGGATCCCTACTGTCAACATAGCTTATCAAGGAATTCCCTGACAGTCCAGTGGTTAGGGCTCCGTGCTTCCACTGCAGAGGGCACAGGTTCAATCCCTGGAGGAGGGAGATATTCCGTGCCGCTGGGGTGTGGCCAAAAAAAAGCTTGGTGATGTTGCCTTTGACCACCTGGCTGAAGTAATGCTTGTGGGTGCTACTCCTGTGCCCCTCTCCGTAGTGTGCTCTTTGAAGGAAGTTACTGTGAAGCCCATATCTAAGCAGAGTAGAGCTGTGGTTCACCTTCCTGGGGGTAGAGTGTTCACATATATTGTTTGGAATTCTTCTGCACTTGAGATTTGTCTCTTTCCTCTCCATTTATTTAACTGTTCAATCATTAATTTATATCGGTATGCACTATTAGATATTCACTCATTTTAACAGCAGCCTTATTGAAATAGGATTCATGTGCCACACAACTTACCCAGGGTGTAAAATTCAGTGGGAATATATTCACAGGACTGTGCAACTATCACCATAGTCAATTTTAGAACATTTAGAACATTTTCATCATCCCCCAAAGAAATCCCATAACCTTCAGCAGTCCCCCAGTCTTAAGCAACCACTAATCTTTCTCTCTTTATGGATCTGTCTGTTCTGGACATCATTTCATATAGATGGGGTCAACACAGCACGTGGTCCCTTGTAACTGGCTTCTTTCACTCAGCAAAATGTTTTCAAGGCTCAGGTTTCAGTGCCCGCCTGACCTACCCCAGTGTTCAACTGAAAACATAGGTGTAACCTCTACAGTGCCTGACCCTTCTCTCTTTTGCTGATGGACTGGATCCTCCACACTGGGGGCCTTGTATGTGAGCCGTTTTTGCTCCTTCTCTTCTCGTTCCTTTCAATGTCCCTGATCATGCCCAGGTCTTGGCTCCTACTTTCCCAGCGATACTCTGAGAAGCTGGTTCCTGCTAAAGTGTGAATGGCTGTTAGTGACTTCCAAGGTTGACCCTCTGCAGTATTTAACCTCCTGGGTACTGTTCAGTAGAATTTCAGGTACGAGACATGTTTATAGGGAAGATATCTGGGGATGGATGATGTTCTGTTTTCTTATAGTCGATGAAGTCAGTGCAGCCAATCCTCCTCCTAAGTTAGTAAATTGGATTCATTAATGGAGATCATCCATGTCAGAGCAGTCTCTGGAAGAATCTTCTCAGGAACATAGTGAGTTGATGACTGTGACTGTTGTGATTTTTTTACACCAAACTGGCTCAGTTGACTGGGGAGCTGGGTGAGAGTGTTACAGGGACTTCAGAGATAATCAGATACAATCTTTGCACTCTAGCAGGGAGACAGACAGGCACATAAATAACTCACGTACCAGCGGGCAGAGAGCAATGTTGTGATCAAGGTTAAGCAAAGCATCCCCGGAAACTCGGAACCACTTTGGAGGCTCGCTGGGAGGCTGGGGACAGATTTTTAGAGGCAGTGTGGTTTGAGCAGTTGGGAAGGGTGGAGCAAGACACAGATGGAGGGAGGGCAGCTGAGATCTGGGCACCGCCTGAGCTAAAGCTCCGACATTAGAAAAGGCAGGGCATCTTTAGAGAAGGACAAACAGATTGAGAATGTAGGGGTGGGAGTTGGGGGGAAAGACTGGAGGGGAGCAAAGTGGGGAAGAATTAGACCTCTCAGGTGAGCAGTTTGGAGGACATTTGATATGTGGTGGGAAGCCCCTACCTTTTTGGCCAGGGGAGTGGGTGACAAGATCTGTGCTGGGAAGTGGCGGCTGGTACGGAGGAGGGAGAGGATGTGTGTCTGCGTATGGAGAGAGGACTGGATGCCCGGGGATGAAGGTCCAGAGAAGGCTGCTACTTCCTGTGTGTATGTGACCTTGGACAAGTTCACTTCCATCCCCCAAATCTCTTCTTCCTCGTCTCTGAAATGGGATCAGCCAGTTCTGAGGGATTTCATGTGAAGCTTGGAGGAGGGCGTGTAGAGTGAGGGTTTGTCTGTCATGAGTGAAGCAGGTAAAGCCGATGACTGGTGAGCACAGATGAGGATGGGGTGGGGGTGGGGGGATAGAGGGGAGGCGATAAGGATGACCATGTGGCAGGAGCTTTCCTTGAATTATCTCATTTAATCCTCTTAACCTTTCGAAGTGGGTGGTGTTATTACTCCAGTTTTACAGACGAGGAATCCGGGACTCCCAGTGGAAAATTACTTACCTGAAGAAGGGAAGTGGGATCCAGGTCGAGGTGCCTGGAATGAGTGGACTACAGACCCTTCTGCCCTGCCTTGGGGAGAGGAGAGGCGAGGTGGCTGGAGCAAGGAGGAGGAGCACATTTGGAGGAGCCCGAGAATGGGGAAAGGCATAGCCACTCATCGTCACAATAGGATGAGATTAATCAGGGAAGGCTTCCTGGAGGAGCCAAGTTATTATTTTTTTAAGGAGTCATGTTTTGAGCCAGGTTTTATAGGACAGGAGTCATCTTGGCACAGGAAGCAGAGGAAGGTCATGTCCCACAAAGGAAAGTCATAAAATCATGATTTTCCCTCCTAAACGTGTCCTTCTCCAGCGAGAATGACACTGCAGCCAGATGCCCACACAAACCACAAACTCCGGAAAAACTTTGTTGCCTGGCTCGCTTTCACCGTGTCCGACCCACCCCCAGGTCCAGACGACACTTCTTCCTTCTCTCACTTGAGTCCTGCCGTGTCTCTCCGTTCTAGCAGTGTCCCCTGTGCAAACTAACATTGTCCCATCTGAGCCCCTGCGAGAACATCTAACCTGGCTGCCTTGCCCTTTTCCTCGAGGACGATCTTCCTGAGATGCCCGTCAGATCATATTGAAGAGAGTGAAGGGAGACAGCTGGGGACCAGATGCCCTGGTTTGGGAGACCATAGAAGCAACGGAAGCCCTCTGCCCTCCAGCAACCCACGTTCTGGGAAATCTCCTCCCTCAGCAAAGCCAGTGCCTGATCAGGCAGTATCAGAGTAGCTGCACAATTTGTTTTTTTCATAGCACTTTATGCAGTTTGTAATTTCATATACACATACATGATTAAAGATTTGCAATAATAGGTAATACCTCTCCTGTATAAAAAGACACATTGTTAAAAAGTTACTCCCTCCCTGCATTCCCCCAGCTTGTCCTTAACCCCACCTAGGTAACCGCTTTTTATTAGCTTTGTGTCTTCAGAATTCCTACATGTAAAGATAAACAAATAAAAATTCTTACTTCATTCTTTCCCCCCTTTTAAAACAATGTATCAAAAAGAAAAACAAAAACTCAAAAAAAAAAAAAGAGCTAAAACAATGTATCCTGGAGATCTTTGCATGACAGCACGCAGGGAATGCCCTCAGTGAAAACATTTTGTATGGCTGCACACTGCTTTACTATATGGATCCACCGTTATTTATCTAACCAGCCCTCTGCTGATGGGTGCTTAGTCCATTCTTTGTCTTTTGTTATTAGAAATAGTGCCACGGATAACCTTGTGCATGTGCGAAAATCCGTAGATAAATTCTCTGAAGGGGGATCGCTGGATTACAGAGGAATTGCATCTGCGATTTAGACAGACATTGTCAGGCTATCCAGCAGAGGGCTTGTACCAACTGACAATCCCACTATGTGTGAGGGGGCCGGTTTATAATGATATATTAATTCATGTGATTACTGATGGCTTCTCTTCCCACAAAACTGTAGGCTCCAGGATGTCAGGGATCATGGCTCTTTTGCTCATTGTCATAGGTGCTTAGTAAATACTGGATTAATGGACAGATTTATGAGTCTACCAGGAGTTGGTGGCTGAAGTGAATGAGATCCTTTTGTGTTCACCTTGCCCGGTCCAGCTTCCCTGATCCTTCCGCTGGGCTGAGTGTCAATCCTCAGGGTGACTGGAACTCTGGGAGAGACCCTGAGGTTCTGGAAGATCTAATCCTGACATCTGACTCATGACCCCCACTCCAGAGCATGCTTTCTCCTGCTACGAGCTCAAGAAGTCCAATGTGTCAGTCTTATAAAGGGTTTGGGGAATGGACCCTTGTCTGATGCTTGTGTTCTCTGGCCAGCCTCTGCTTATATGCCTCTGGTGACAGGAAACTCACCCTTTTGACTCCTTTCAACTTCGGACAACTAACACTTAGAAAGTTTTTCCATCTATTGAGTTGCTCCATATAGCTGCCTCTTCTTCAGGGAATTTAAATCATGGCTCTTTGGAGATAAGGCTTTCTGGCTGACGAGCATGGGTATCTGGGGACAGGTCATTTTGTGGCACAGAGGGCCAACTCCCAGAGGACCTCTGCAGGGCCCTGCCTGCCCCCGCCTCACTCTCTCCCGCCTCACTCTCTCCTGCCTCACCCGCAGGTACGTGCAGGAGGGACGGTTCCGGATTGAGGAGAGGACGCTGACAGCCTTCCAGTGGCTCTACAGCCCCCAGCAGCATCGCATCCTCAGCCGTGCTGACCTGGAGTCTCCCTCCAGGTAAGAGCACCCACTGCCCTTCCTCTCATTCTTCGGCCAGGGTCCAGGCCCCTCCAGGTGGTCCTTGTTAGACAGCCAGCCCTACACTGGTCCATAAACTCCCAGTGGGAACCACTGCCTTCTATGGTGGAGAGGCCTTCTAGGGTCCTTGAAAGTTTATCAGCCGTGGTGCTGATCCAGCCTAGAATATTCTGAGTGATTTGAGGCAAATCACTGCCTCTGCTTTCTCCTCTGTAAAATGGGTATGATCATATTTTCTCTGCCTTCTGTTGGGAAGATCTTGAATCTCAAGTGAAGTGATGCCTGGAGATGAGCTGGTTCCTTTTTTTCTTTTTAAGTTATTTATGTATTTATGGCTGTGCTAGGTCTCCCCTGCTGCTTTCTCGAGTTGTGTCGAGTGGGGGCTACTCCCTAGTTGCAGTGTGCGGGCTTTTCATTGCAGTGGGTCCTCTCGTTGCAGAGCACAGGCTGTAGACACACAGGGTTCAGTAGTTGCACCACGTGGGCTCAGTAGCTGTGGCACACAGGCTTAGTTGCTCTGCAGCATGTGGAATCTTCCTGGACCAGGGATTGAACCTGTGCCCCCTGCATTGGCAAGGCAGATTCTTAACCACTGGACCACCCGGGAAGCCTGGCTGCTTCCTTTTTAAGAGGAAGGGCATCTGGCAAGTTTGCTGGGCAGTCCCTGCTTTGACCTGGGTAGAGCCAGCCCTTCCTTGTCAAGTCAGCTGGGATCCTGAGTCTGGGGGAGGGACACCCAGATTTCTGCTCCCCGCCCCCCACACCTGGCTCCTTCCTCCACATTGTGGACAGGCATGACAACTTGTTAGCGGTCTTGATGGAGACATGCTGGGAAGCCCTGCTGCTGCGACACCCCTTCCAAGTAAAGTAGCAGGACCCTTGAAGCCAAGGGGCTTCTGTGGTGGCTCAGATGGTAAAGAATCTGCCTGCAATGCAGAAGACCTGGCTGGGTTTGATCCCTGGGTTGGGAAGATCCCCTGGAGAAGGGAATGGCTTGGAAAAATCCCATGAAGAGAGGAGCCTGGTGGGCTGTAGTCCATGGGGTCGCAAAGAGTCAGACAGCTGAGCGACTAACACTGTCACTTTTGAAGCCAAGAATGAACAGGTCTTTCCTCCCAGGGGGTGGCTGAATAAAAGGAGAAAGGAAGTAATGTCATTTGGGGGAACACCCTGGTCTGGCCGGTAAGTAAACAGAGACCATGCTCTTACTGCATCTCCCCAAACTGGCCCCAGGAATAGGGTTGAGCGATACTAGCAGACCTCTCCTCCCCAGACATCTGCTGGGAGTCCTACTTAGCTAAGAGCAGCGTGTCTGCTCTCTCTTGTCTCAATGACAATTTGAGAAGGTACTGGAAGCAGTGAGGGGAACAGGAACTCTGGATCCAGTACTGCTAGGGAGAAAGAATTAACTGAATGATGATATAGAAATGATAGAGTTTCCCAGCTGGCGTCAGTGGTAAAGAACCGGACTGCCAATGCAGAGACATAAGAGATGTGGGTTTGATCCTTGGGTTCGGAAGATCTCCTGAAGGAGGGCATGGCAATCCACTCCTGTAATCTTGCCTGGAGAATCCCATGGACAGAGGAGCCTGGTGGGCTACAGTCCAAAGAGTTGCACAGAGTTGGACACGACTGAAGCGACTCAGCACGCATGCACATAGAAGTGATAGGAACCCTGGGAAAGATGACTCAGGCCACCCGGGAACTCTTGGTATTCAGGAAATGGGAGGTTAGACAAACGCTCTAAACTCCAAAGGGCAGATTGCAAATAGCGCAGAGAAGAGACTGAAAAGCCCCCCGAGCCTGTGGCAAGAGTACGAGGAGGGCAATGTGGTCCTGAGCGTAGGTTGTGACTGCATTCAGAGACAGAGAAGAAGGCTGCCTTGCAAGCATGCTGGTGAGACACAGACACGAAGGCCGATTGCAGTTTCAGGCAACCTGCAAAGCCCTATTGCAGGCCGAGCACCATCTGACTGACGGAAAGCAGCTTCTCCCTCACCTCCTTTCCTTTCATCAAAACTCCCATGCTACCTGACATTATTTTATTCACCTATCTGTTCATTGCCCGTGGCTCCCCTGGAATGTGAGCTCCATGAGGGCAGGCCCTTTTCCCTCTTGTCCTCGTCTGTATTCTGAGATCCTAGCCCAGAGAAGGAGCTCGTTAAACAGGCACCAGGTGAAGGACAAATGAACATAATGCAGGCTCACAGGTAGGAAGGCTGGAAGGGAGGCGAGTTCCAAGACCAGAATGGGTCAGCTACACCTGCCCAAGATACAAGGGAAGGAGAGGAGGCTGAGACCACCTGCCCACGTGGGTGGCTTTAGGCAAACCCTTTTTTTTGAGCCAAAGAAGAATGCTTTTCAGAGTCACAGGAGGCTGGCTGAGTCCATGGAGGAGGGAAG
This sequence comes from Oryx dammah, assembly GCF_014754425.2. Taxonomy (NCBI): domain Eukaryota; kingdom Metazoa; phylum Chordata; class Mammalia; order Artiodactyla; family Bovidae; genus Oryx; species Oryx dammah. Next base: position 38,454,458 of record NW_024070192.1, on the reverse strand, counting down.
CAATCATAAGATAGGATGGAGCCATTCGAAATAACTTTAGCTTTCATATCTGAGAAGGCTACCTCCCAAGGGACTTGAAGAGGAGGCTGCCATAGCGCTGGGACTAAGCACTCAACAAACTATTACTCTTATATCATGAAAGTTGTACTAACTTATTATGGGTCATGTTATAAATGCTTTGCAGGCGTACATTGATCTGCCCTTCATAACAATGCTATGATCTGGCACTGTTGTTCTCCCCATTTTTCAGATGACAAAACTGAGGCACAGAGACAGTGGCAGTGCTCACAACCACTATGCATACTCCCTCTCAGAGAATCGGACATGTGCCCCCAAATGGGAGATGGTGAAAGTAATTTGTATCTTTACAGAGAGGAAATAAGTCCACAAACCATAAATAAACGAGCTTAGCATCAGTCCTAATCAAGTTTCAGAGTCTGTTATTAAAGGAATGGTTTGGGGGCACTTAGCAAGGAAAGAGACAGAGGACCACTGGCAGCGAGTGAATTCCCTGGGAACCCATCCTGCTGGGGAAAGCTTTATTTGCTTTTCCAATTAGTTTTCCAGACTAGAAGTTAGGCTGGGGGTGGTAAAGCAGGAGACAGTGGTTCTGCGTTTCAGCAAGAAATTGTTCCTGTCTTCCCATCAAAGCCTTATAGGTGACACAGAGGAATGTGGGCTGGGGGCGGGCACGGCTGGGGAGGTTGATGAGTGGGCTGCACTTGCCGAGACTGCTCAGTGCGTTCATGAGGGACTTGGTGAGGAAGGCTGTAGACAGCATGCTCGTGATGTTGCTGATGGCAGGAACCTGGGCACCATCCCAATGGACAAGATGGCAGAACTGGACTCGAAGTGTCCTGGAGGCTGGAGTCCAAGTCCAAGTCTAGAAGGTACAGTTTAACAGAAATTAAAGGAGAAGTCTATTTTAAGCCTCCAATTTTGTCTGCACCTGGATAGCAGGCTGAGCAGATCAGCTATCTGAGGGCTTCCAGTGGAAGCTTGGGTATGATTTAAGAAAATGCTTGCACCTTGGGGCTTCAAGAGCTCAGGACAGAGTCCAGAGCTGCAGAGGGAAGGTCCTGCTCTTTTGTCTCAGATGGTTGATCCCTGGGTTGGGAAGATCCCCTGGAGGAGGCCATGGCTACCCACTCCAGTATTCTTGCCTGGAGAATTCCATGGACAGAGAGCCTGGAGAGCTACAGTCCATGGGGTTGCAAAGAGTCAGACATGACTTAGTGACTAACACTAATATACTACGGAACGCTCTATCATTTCCTCATTTATTTTGTGGACAGAGATTGAGCACGTTTCTCTGCTAATACCATATTGGATATTACCCTCAAACGGCTGAGCAAGTTGTGTTTTGGGGTGATGGGTCAGGCTGCTGAAAGGACTCAAGAAGGTGAGTTGGCAACTCGCTTTCCTTTTCTTTCCACTGTGCTCCAGGTCAGGCCCTGGGGTTTTGATGCCTTGTCTTGAAGAAGACAAGAGTCCTACCTCTAAGGGACACACATTCTAGTGGGAGAGGCAGTGTGTAGAAACATAGATAAGAGAATTTCCTGAGATGATCAGAGTGCTGAACAGACTCAAACAGAGCATCAGATAAAGATTGACCAGCGGGTGGGTGGGAACTCTGGACCAGAGGGAAGGGCCCACTGGGAAGGAAACATTTGAGCTGAGAGTCCTGCCTAAAGGACACAAGAGGGCAGCTACAGGGCGAAGCTGCTGGCAAAGGGTGTTGAATAAATGCTGGGGAGGGGAAAGAAGATGGGAAGCAGAATCTCAGTTACAAGGCCCTAACTACGTTCTAGATTTTGTGGCCAGAGCAGAGTGAGGCCTTGGCCAACAAATGGATGCGATGCAGATGTCCATGCAATTAAAGGAAGGGCTTTCTAACGTTCAGAGCTGCCTGAGTACAGCGTGGGCTGCGTCCTGAGGGGGTGAGCTTCCCATCACTGAGATGTGCAAGTCATATTCAGAGGCCACCCTTCGTGGAGGTTAGGGAGCAAGACTCAAGCATTTCAGGGGCCCCACAGGGCACCCTTCCTGCCTTCAGCCCCTTCAAGTTCAGGAGCATCCTTGGTTTGGCCGGAGCTGGGAGGATGTCTGCACAGCGAGTGAATGAAAGCTCCGGGCTGCCAGTTCCAAGGCAGAGGCAGTTTTAAGGACTCCGGCAGTCCTTGAAACCTCCCACTTCCAAATCCAGAGAGCACTGCACCCCCTCCCCAGCCCCGCCGCACGCAGAGCTGGGGAGAGCCCCACTATCTTCCCGCCGATCTTTCCCCGTTTCCATTCCCACCGGCCCGGGGCCCCCAGGAACTTCTGCGGGCAGGTGGGCTGTCCCCTCCTCCGCTCCCCTGGGTCCCTTGGGCGCGCCTGCCCCGCCCGGCGCCTTTGTTCCGAGGAGCCGCCTCGGGCAGTCCCCTGGCGGCAGCGACGCGAGCATCCCCGGCGCCGCACCCGGGACTCGCCTACTCACCCCCACCTCCCCCGTGCCCTCTCTGGCCCCGCGTGCCCGCCCCCCCATCTCCCTCCCATTCTCCCGCAGCTACGCGGCTGCGGCGCCAGGCGAACCGAGTGGGCATTGCCGGGACTTGGGCGCGGACCCAGGGGGCGGCGTCGCGGGGGCCAGCAGGAGGGCCCCGCCTGGGCCAGGCCTGGGCTTGCGGGCGGCGAGTGCGCGGCTCCGGCGGTGGGGCGCGCCCGCCAGGTGTGCGGGCGGCGGCGGCGGCGGCGGGTCGCGGGAGCCGCTTTGTGCCACGGCTGGGGTGCGCGCGCGCGCGCCGCGGTGACGGTGCGCGCGGCGGGGCGGGCGGCCGGGGGAGCCCGCCGCCGAGGAGGAGGGGGCTGGCGGCCGGATGGAGACGGGGGACGCCGCCGCGACAGACTGCTGCCGTTCCGTCCACGTCGAGCAGTGAGCCCGCGGGCGCCGGCGTCGCAGGAAGGTCAGAGGGGCTGGGGCTGGGTGGCGACCCCGTAGTTAGCGGGGATCAGAACGCGGATCTTGGGTGGGACTGGACCCAGGGAGGAATTGGGTGTATGCGGTGAGGGCAAAGGCGTGTGCCTGCAAAGAGAGCTCAGCTCGTGTGGACGTGAGTGAGCTCTGTGCTGCGATTCCACGGAGCAGTTCAGCGTAATGGGTTGTTTGGGAAGTGGGGTGACTGTCCTCAGACACCCTACCGGTGGGGCATGGCGCACACACATGTCTGGGGTGTCTCTGCGGTGAGGCAGACGTCAGCCCAGCCTCTGTCAAAGTCTCTGGCTGGAGAAACTGACCGAGGTGGAGGTCAGAGCTGGGGTGTTTACAGGTGGTGGTGGTGAAAGGAAAAAGCCAGGACCTCCAGGAAGGACCCTGGAGCTAGGCTGGGTTGGTTTGTTGTTTTTTTCTTCCTAAAGGACATAAACCCCACCCCGGCCTCACTCCAACCTGTGCCTGTTGTAGGGAGGGGAGCCAGGACGGTGGGGGCGCTGTCTGAGAGGCCTCTGGACCTTTGGAGCAGGGCTGGGCTCCAGCCTGATGCTCACCTCTGGAGGCCCTGAGTGATGAGTGTGGGGGTGTCTGCCCTGGGTGGGGGTCCGGGGCACACTGTAAGTCCTGACCTGGGAGCTGGTTGAGGAGGACACCCTTCTTTCTCTCCCCTGTGTGGCTCCTCTACACCCTACTTAACAGACCAAAGGGCATTTATATGCATGTGGGGTTTGGGATCTGAAGGCTGGGATCTGCCTCTGTTGAGTGGCCTCCATTGGAGCAGCCTCCGTAGAGAATAATAGGGTTGTCCTGGGCTGAGCTCCAGGGCTCTCTGATTCTTTTCATGCCTGGTGACCCTGGGGCGGTCCCTTAAGCCTCATGGGCCTCAGTTTCCCATGGAGAGGGGAGAAGGCACCTGTTCCCCCTCCCCTGTTCTTCCTGCTGCGGAGTAAAGAGTAAACAGAGAGCTCGCCCAGCTGCGGGGGAGTCGGGAGGCAGAGAGTGACTCAGGGCATGTGAGGTCTCCATCAGTGATTTCCCCCAGAAAGTCCCCACACATCTTTGAGAGGTGGGCAGCAGTTGGGGGGTGTTCTGCCCTCATCTCCAAGCAAGTGTGTTGGATATTCTGAGTCTAGGAGTGTGGCGGGGTGGGTGTCTTATAGATCCAGCTGCTTAGGCTTCCAGAAGCTACCCCAGGTTCCTCGTCCTTTCTAAGATGTTGAGAATTGCGGAGGGATTGGATGGGATGGGGGCTTGGAGTCACTGAATTTCTGGGCAGAGGCAGATGCTAAAGTTGAGTAGGCGTGGGCACATCTGGCTGGGATTCCCACTCAGCCCGCTTAGCCCAGAGTGTTGGGTGATTTGTTGGGAGGTGGCCTCAGTTCCCGGCTTCCCAGATGGTGCTAGTGGTGAAGAACCCACCTCCCAATGGAGATGTCCGAGATATGGGTTCGATCCCTGGGTTGGGAAGATCCCCTGGAGTAGGAAATGGCAACCCACTCCAGTGTTCTTGCCTGGAGAATCCCATGAACAGAGGAGCCTGGCGGGCTACGGTCCATGGGGTCCCAAAGAGTCAGACACGACTGAAGCGACCTAGTACACACATGCACGGCCTCAGTTCCAGAGAAGATGACCCTCCTGCCACAGGCACCCTTACCCCCCCCACCCCTTCCCATGACCCGGTCTGGATCAAGTGTGGCTGAGTCACTGTGGTTCAGAATGACTTGAACCTTAAGGGCCGGGGACGTTGGCATGGATGGTTGTGGCAGCAGCAGATGACAAGGCTGTGTTGTGACCCAGACCTGGGTTGAATCCCAGCTCCACCTCTCAACTCTCTCTCTGGGTCTCCACCTGTGTTTTCCCAAAGCAGAACCGGAGGATGCATGCTTTTAATTTTCCCACTGCTCTCTCCTGGAAGGTCTCCCTAGGAGCATGCATTTCAGAACTGCCCTGTTGGGGAGAGAAACAGGAAAGTGTTCACCCATCAGCTCTGTCCTGTCCATGGACGTTAAGTCCCGCATGCTTCCAGGCTGCATGTGTGAAGCCCCAGCAGGTTTGTGTGGGCATCCCACACTGTGGCTCCAGAGAAGATCCCGCTGAGTCCTCGAGGAAGCCTTGCCACGTGGCACCGTAGGCTATTGCTCAAAGCCTGCAGGGAACCGGTCATTGCAGAAGTGACTGGAGTAAGACGTGGGACTGAGATGGTCTGAAGTACTCTATGAGGTGTCAGACACTGTGTGACTCTGGGCAAATTTCCGATCTCTTTGCCTCAGTTTTCTTCTCTGGGGTTGTAGGTATTTACTAAATTTTTGAACATGGCAATGGATCCATAACGAGGGCTCCATGATGGAATATTTCTGTGTATTTGGGAAGACAGTATGTTCTAGGTGGTTCAGATATTCATCACTTAAAGTGGTGAAGGGGGTTGGAATAGGTGACCTCTAAAGACCCCCGTCCTGGTCAGAGAATCTGGGACTCAGGGGTCTGGCCCCTGACCTGGTCAGTTCCTCCTGGAATGTGGTGCAGTCTCCCAGACCCCTGCATGGTTCTGCTCCACATTCTGTGAGTTGGAGGCAATATGCTGGTTGCTCAGACGTGCCTTTCCTGGGGCTCTGTCCACTGTAGGACATGGGAGCCTGGAGGGTGGGCAGAGAGGGTGAGGGGAACAAGCATCTCAGAAGCAGGTGGTTGAAGGAGGAGTGGCAGGAGGGTGGATGCTGGCGTTTGGAGTTGGCAGATGGTCGTGGGCACTGGTCTGGGCTACAGTCAGTGGGGAGGAGAGGGCACAGGGGTGGGGGAGGGCAAGAGAAAAGAAAACGGGAAGGGCAGGGAGAACGGATTGGCAGAGGGCAGCCCAGAGTGATGGAGGAACCAGGGCTGTGGGGCAAGTCAGGTAACCTTGGTTCCCAGGGATTGGGGGTGTCTGGAGTGGTGGAGACAGGCTGGGCCGGCAGAAGAGCAATGGGGTGCTATGCTGGAAGGGATGGCCCTGGTTGAGGATTAGTTGGGGGCCCTCTGGCATAAGCCAGGGCAGGTATCATATTTCAGAGAACAGCACCTAAGCCCCCTCCTTCTCCTTGCTCCAGTGCGTCGGCCTCTGCTTCCTGGGCCACCACCCACGTTGGCAGGTGAGGCGCTGTCTGCAAACACTTGGGTCCCACTGTGAGCCGTGATTGGAGAAGGCGAGGATGTGCCTCTGCCAAGGCCTGTTGCCATGGTACCATGGTGACCTTTGTCTCCCGGTCCTCTCCCATCTCTGAGCAACGTGACCCTCTCCAGGGGGAGGTCGTACAGTGGGGATGGTGTCCGGCTGCCTCTGACTTGTGCAGGGGCTGCTCAGGCTGGCCACATGACGGTCATGGTGTCCATCCTTCTGCCTTCAGGCAAGGTCACACCCAGCCTAGGCTGGGCGGTTGCAACAGCCACTGTCTTCACTTACAATCATTTAAAGATTCCTCTACAGTTTGGGGTTCCTCTTATTTTTAACACGTTTAGTTTAAAGACAAGGTAATGCCAGCCTATCCATTTCTCCCCCCCATTAAAATATGTTTATTTATTTATTTGGCTGCATGGCATGTGGGATCTACATTGCAGCATGCCAGATCTAGTTCCTGGACCAGGGCCCCCCTGCATTGGGAGTGCAGAGTCCTAGCCACTGGACCAGCAGGGAGGTCCCATGTCCTCCCCTTTTAAAGAGCCAGATGACACTCTCTTCTTGCCCACCCCTTTTTCAATGCTTTGGTGCTTCTCTAGAGGGAAGTTCTGCATCAAGTCTGCCACGCTACACTTTTTTGTTTGTTTGTTTTTTGCTCTGTTTGCCATCATCCTTAAGTAGATTCCACTCCACCTGCTCAAGAGTGCAAACCAGCTGTTGGGGCCCCAAGGCAGGTGGGACACCCAGGCAAGGACTGAACTCTGGGGAACGTGGCCTGAGACCAGGCCTGGGTTCTGAATTTGCAACTTGCTCTACGGGCCAGCTGGGGTTCCACCACTTTCCCTAATTCAGATCCAGGGCTGTCAACCTCCTTCCCGGCTCATGCTGGGTGTGTGAGCTGGGCCCTGCCAGGCCTGGCTCAGCAGATGGCATCGGGTCTGGGCACCTGGGGGACCCTGCCAATTAGATGAGTGGTGGTGAGCAAGACCTGGAGGGGAGTGACAGGCACTCAGGCACAGTGAGGTCCACCTGTATACGCGTCTGTGCATGTGGGTCCCTGGAGGGCATGTTGCTGGATCGCTGTGTCTGCACATCTCTGTGATTAAGCAGTGCTCCTCTGAGCTTGTGTCTGTGTGCACTGCTGTGTGCTCTGACTTATTCGCGTTCTTTCTCTGGGGATGTGAGCTGGCCACCCACCCAGTGCTCTCCAGGTCCTTGAGGGTGTGCCTGTCTGATGGCAGGTGATGTTTTACCCGGCAGGACTTCCTGGTCCCCTGAGGTCCCTGCATCTTCTGCCCTGCCCAGCTCTCCAGCATTCCTGTCCTGGTCTCCCTCCCTCTGCCTTGAGGAGGTTGCTTCTCCCCCACTGGCCATGTGGCTGCCCACTGCCGTTCAGGTGGGGCTTGTCGTGAGACAGCCGGTCCAATTTCCAGCCCCGTCCTTCAAGCTCTGAGTTGAGGATGATGGCTGTGTGAGCCCTGGGTGGAGGAGATGAGTCAGGATGCCTGCAGCGGGTGGGCGGAAGCTAGGCTGGGTGTCAGCATCTTCAGGCAGGGGTGTGCATCCCGCGTCCACTTGACCCATCCTCAGTGGCTTGGGCACCAGTACAGCAGCGGGAGGGTCCGTCCACCTCCCCTGCTCGTATTGTCTTCCCTTGGAGCCATGCCTGGCAGTGTCTGACTGGGAGCAGAATGGTCTCTGGGGCTCCAGGCAGCCCACCGGCAGCCTTGGCCTTTAGCATAATCATTGAAATTTATGGAGCTCCTCTTCCTGTGCCAGGCCCTGGTCATACGTCGTGATCCATGTTTTAGCTCGCTGGCTCCTCAGAACAATCCTATGAGGTGGGTTCTGAAAGCATCCCCATCTTATGAGGACATGGTGGCTCAGAGAGGCTGGATCACTTCTGCAAGGTCACACAGCTAGGAAATAGTGTAGCCGGACTGTTCTTTTTTTTTTTTAATTGGCTATACTGGGTCTTCCTCCGCTGTGCGGCTTTTCTCTAGTTGAGGCCAGCAGGGGCCACTCTCTAGTTGTGATGCACAGGCTTCTCACTGACGTGGCTTCTCTTGTTGAGGAGCACAGGCTCTAGAGCGCACAGGCTTGAGCATGCGGGCTTCTGGAGTTGTGCTTCCCAGCTGTAGGGCACAGGCTCAATAGTCGTGGCACATGGGCTTAGCTGCTCCAAGGCATGTGGGATCCTCCCGAGCCAGGGATCAAACCTGTGTCTCCTGCATTGGCAGGCGGATTGTTTACCACTGAGCCGTCAAGGAAGCGTCGGGTCTGTTCCTGACACTTGCTGCTGTCCCCTCCACTCTTCACAAAGCTACATCCGTCTCATCCTTACAATCTCCCCTTCAGAGAGGTCAGCTCAGATCATCCCCTCTAAACAGGGCTCTCCACCCATCCAGTCCCCTTTGGATCACATCATCCTATAGAGACACCTGTGTAACGTTATCCCTCTCTGGTACTCCACTCCCCTGCCCTCCCAGGGCAGGGATTTATCTGTCTTGTTCACTGGAATACCCTCCACACTAGTGGAGAGTCTGGAACATGGTGGGGATGTGGTAAACATGTGGTGAACGAATGAATGAATGAATACATGAAGGTATGTCTGACTCCAGACCTAAGCTCTGTACCCCTCCTCTATGCTGTCTCTCACTGCAGGGTGGCCGGGGGCACAGCCCTGGAGCCAGCTCGCTTGGTTCCCTGTTCTGGTTATCTGGTGCTGCTTAATAAACCATGCAGAAGCTTATGATCTGAAACAACAGTGATGCTTATTCCTGATGCTCAGGAATCTGCAGTTTGGGCAGGGCTTGAAGGGAGACCTGTATCTGCTCTGCCATCATCTTCTGGGGCTGGAATTGTCTGAAGGCTCAGTGACTCACATGTCTGGCCTTTGATCCTGGCTATTGGCCCGAGGTCTTGGTTCCTCGCCACACAGGCTTCTCTGTGTGCTAGATTGAGCTTTCTCACAGTGTGGTGGCTGAATTAAGGGGCAAGAAAGAGCCTCTGTGCTTAGTTGCTCACTCATGTCTGACTCTTTGCAACCCTGTGGACTGTAGCCTGCCAGGCACCTCTATCCATGGTAATTCTTCAGACAAGAATCTGGAGTGGATTGCCATGCCCTTCTCCAGGGGATCTTCCCAATCCAGGGATCGAACCCAGGTCTCCCACATTGCAGGTGGATTCTGTACCGTCTGAGACACCAGGGAAGCCCAAGAAAGGACGGCAGCAAGTGTCAAGAACAGATCTGAGGCTTCCCTGGTGGCTCAGAGGTAAAGAATCCACCTGCCAATGGAGGAGACAGGTTTGATCTCCGGTCTGGGAGGATCCCACATGCCTTTTCACCTTTTGTTACCTGGCCTTGGGAATGATGTAACATCACTTCTGCCAGAGTCACAGATCCACATGGATGCTAGAGGAGGGGCAACATATACCCCATCACTTAGTGGAGGAGTGTTACTGTCATAGCGTAAGAAGAGCATCTGGGATGGGGGATATATTATGGGATGGACAGTCTGCCACAGTCGCTTCTTCGGAGTGTGATCTTGAGCGTGTTACTCAGTCTCTCTGTGCCCCAGTTTCTCCATCTTTAAAATGGGGACACCATCAGTATGCATTGGGCTATTTCATACTCACTGGGCTATTTCTTTGGTGGTGACTATACTCAGGAAGATCCCCTGGAGGCGGAAGTGGCAACCCACTCCAGTATTCTTGCCTGGAAGATTGCATGGACAGAGGGGCCTGGCAGGCTACAGTCCATGGGTTGCACAGAGTGCAGGCACGTGCACTTCCAGCCACAGGTCCCCTTGGCCTCAGATGAGACATTGGTCCAGGTTTTCACTGAGCTGCACGATCCAGCCCCAATCCCACCCCCAGCTCTCGTGTAATACGGGAGGCACCTACTTATGAAGCGTCCTTCTGAGGGCAGGGCCGGTGATGGGGAAAGAAGAGGGGACCCTGAGAGGAGTAGGCCTTTTCTGTCCCTGTTTATTATGTGAGTCTAAGTCAGCCCTGCTCCCTTCAAAGGGGCAAGGGACAGGGTTGGTGGGGGTGCCACGAAGCCGGTGCTCCAGCAGGGTTTCCCCTGGGCTTGGAGGCACAGATAGATCCCACAAGGAACCCTTTCTTTATCTAGGGAAGTCAGGATACATGCACATGCTGGCTTTGAGCTGCAGGTCATTTGTGTCAGAGAGAGCTCACTCCTCTTGCCTGTCCCCCACCTGGCTGCCTCCGCCTGAGTCACTGCTCATCTGCCTGGAGAGGGACTCCCACCCAGCTTGCCAACCCTGGGGATCTCAGGGTTTGCTCATCCGGGCCCGGGCTGGGGCTGCTCCTCAGCTCGGCATTGGCAGAGGGCCAGGGAGAGTCTCGGGCTTTGCTGGTGCCCAGCCTGGCTGTATCTCGCATCAAGCACTGCCCTCACTTTCTGTGGAAACGGCAGAATTGTTAAAAGCAGGGGCGCTGGGTGTGAATTCTGCTACAGCCGCTTATGGGCCCTGTGACCTTGGGCATGTCCCTTAACCTTTTAAAAAATTATTTAATGGAAATGTATTTATTTATTAGTTGTTCTGGGTCTTTGTTGCTGCGCCGGATTTTCGCTATTTGCGGAGAGCGGAGGCTACTCTCCACTTGGGGTGCACAGGCTTCTTATTGCGGTGGCTTCTCTTGTTGTGGAGCAAAGGCTCTAGGCTCATGGAGTTCAGTAGTTGTGGTTCCTGGACTCTAGAGCACAGGCTCAATAGTTGTGGCACAGAGGCTTAGTTGCCCTGTGGCACGTAGGGTCTTCCCAGATCAGGGATTGAACCTGTGTCTCCTGCATCGGCAAGCGGATTCTTTACCACTGAGCCACCGATGTTTTTACTATTATTATTATTATTTTAAAAATATTTTCATTTATTTGACTGTGCCAGGTCTTAGTTGCAGCAGTCTGGATCTTTAGTTGTGGCATTCAGACTCAGCTGCAGCATGTGGGATCTTACTTGCCTGACCAGGGATCAAACCAGGGCTCCCTGCATTGGGAGCGTGGAGTCTTAGCCACTAGACCACTAAGGAAGTCCCATCTTAATCTGTCTGAGGCTCCAGGATGGAGAACATGATTGTGGTAAGGAGTAAATGAAATAAAAAAGTATGGTGTAACTCGTTCACAGGAGATTCTCAAGAAATGTTGGCAGTTATGCTTTTTTTTTTTAGTACTTTATTTATTTTTTTTACTTTACAATACTGTATTGGTTTTGCCATACGGCAGTTATTCTTTATAGGTGGACAAAGTGAGGTGACAGGAGTCTACGTGATTTCCCCACAGCTACATTTACAGTCAGAATCCGGGCTGGGACCCATGTGTTCTGACACCAGGTGGTTGCTGCTTGTCTCCTGCGATACAGAGAATTCCTCCATCCCTCCATCCCTTTTGCCAGAGGTGATATGGCTGCCATCCTAGAAGCAAGAAGCACGAAGCCCACTTTTGCTCCTTGCACTACCCAGACTTGCCTGTAGAGGGTGCTAACGCCCACCTTCTCACCCATTTTGGAAGGGAAGCAGCCAGGTGAAGCTCTGCAGAGTAGGGGGAGGGTGGGAAGTGACCCAGCGGAATGGGAGAGAACAAAGAGCTGCCTTTGCCATCTCCTTTAGGGAGAATGCCCTTCAGACAGCTCCTAGTGCCCAAGCTTTCCTGTAGACAACTCCAGGGGCCACCAAAGATAAAGGGAGTATCTTACTGGGTTTCATTCCAGTGTTTCTCACCAGATTAGAATCATTTGGGCAGTTCGTTAAAGATGCAGATTCCATGGCCCAATCCCAGAACGATGGGATCCGAATTTTAGCCATTGTACTGGCTAACAGATCTACAGATCTGTGCCAGGCACTGATTTGAAGGCTTACCACGCATTAACTCATATACCCCTCCCAAGAGCCTGATGAGGCAAGTACCATTAATATCCCCATTTTATAGATGCGGAGTCTGCTCTGAGGCACAGCGAGGTTGAGAAACTTGCCCAAGTTCACACTGCTTGCAAGCCTCAGGCCTGGGGTTTGACCCTGTGCTATTCAAGCCCCAGGTGGTTCTCACACCTGTAGCATGGGAGAACCACTAGTTTATTAATAGAACAGGGCCCATCCGCTTTCTTCTTTCCTTTTGCTCCTTTTATATGTCATTATTTTAAATAACATTTACTGTGTTTTTCTCACTATAAAGCAAAACCTGCTTACTTAAGAAAACTTGGAGAAGGCAATGGCACCCCACTCCAGTACTCTTGCCTGGGAAATCCCATGGACGGAAGAGCCTGGTAGGCAGTCCATGAGGTCGCTAAGAGTCAGACACGACTGAGTGACTTCACTTTCACTTTCCACTTTCATGCATTGGAGAAGGAAATGGCAACCCACTCCAGTGTTCTTGCCTGGAGAATCCCAGGGACAGGGGAGCCTGGTGGGCTGCCGTCTATGGGGTGGCACAGAGTCGGACATGACTGAAGCGATTTAGCAGCAGCAGCAAGTTTAGGAAAGCACAAAGAAGGGAAAAAAATCATGATTTTTTAACCTCACCTCCTGAACAACAGCTTCCCTAGTGGCTCAGCAGTGAAGGATCTGCCTACCAATGCAAGAGACTCTGGTTTGATCCCTGGGTGGGGAACATCCCCTGGAGAAGGAAATGGCAACCCACTCCAGTATTTTTGCCTGGAAAATCCCATGGACAGAGGAGCCTGGCAGGCTACAGTCCATGGGGTTGCAAAGAGTCAGACACATCTTATCAACTAAACAACAGCAACAACCTGAAAAGCGTGGTTCTGAGCGTGTTAGCCTGTTTTATCCTATTCAGAGACTTACTGTGACTTGCTCGCCTGGTATCACATGTGCAGTTGTGCCCCAGTATCTTTGAGGGATTGCTTCCAGGACTCCCCACCCATCTCCATAGAGAGGTGGATAGACTCTATGGACTCTACGGATAGACTGGTCTCTTCAACTAGTCCTGGACCAGAAGTTGTCTAGGCATATGCAAGCATTTACATATTTGTTTAAACTAAGGGGATCCTGTTCCAGGAGCTGTTTGGTATCTTTTTGTTTGTTTGTTTAGTTTTTAGGATATCTTTATGTAGTAACACATATAAATCCTACCACCCTCTTCATGGCTACACGGTGTTCCATTGTGTGCTTGTTCCACAATATAGTGAAATAATGATATTTATGTTATTAATTCTATTTGCTGTTATAGACAATGATACAGTTAACATCTGTGTGCATAGGTCTTGTCAACTTATATGAGTTTACCAGTGAGATAAATCTCCATCCCCCACAGGCTACCAAAACCCTGCAATGCTTAAGTCACTTATATTAAATGATGTAGTATTTGTGTATAGCTTCTGTCATTCTCCCATATAGTTTATTTTTTAAATTAAAAACGTAAAGATTGTACTCCATTTAAATTTATTATATAGTTTGTACCTCCTAATCCCCTACTCCTATCTTCCCCCCTACCACCTTCCCTGTCCCCTCTGGTATCTACTGGTTTGTTCTCTACGTCTCTGAGTCTGTTTCTGTTTTGTTATATTCTTTCCTTTGTTTTGTTTTTAGATTTGGAACATAAATAACAGTCTGTCTCTGTCTGACTTGTTTCACTAAGTGTAATACCTCCCAGGTCTACCCGAGTTGCTGCAAATGGCAACATTTCATTGTTTTTTATGTCTGAGTAGTACACCACTTCTTATTTATCCCTTCTTCTGTTGATGGTCACTTAGGTCTCTCATATACTTTAAATCATCTCTAGATTGCTTATACTACCCGATACAATGTAAAGGCTTCCCTGGTGGCTCAGACGGTAAAGAATCTGCCTGCGATGCCAGAGCCCTGGGTTTGATCCCTGGGTTGGGAAGATCCCATGGAGGAGGGCATGACAACCCACTCCAGTATTCTTGCCTGGAGAATCCCATGGACAGAGGAGCCTGGCAGGCTGCAGTTCACAGGGTCGCAAGAGCTGGACACGACTGAGTGACTAAGCACAGCACACAATACAGTGTAAATGCTGTGTAAATAGTGGCCAACATGGCGAATTCAAGTTTTGCTTTTTGAAATTTTATGGAAACGTTTTTTCCCACATTTTTACCATCTAATTTTTGTTGGCTGAATTGAGCTGTGTTGCTGAGAGATGTTGTCTTTCTCTTCCCTATTCCTGCTGTTGGAAGTTTAGATCACCCCCAGTATTTCATAGTTATGGTAGCAATTAGCTGGAGACCCTCAAAAGTACAACCTGGCACACAGCTCTGGTTTTTTTCCCCTTTTGGTACTTCTAGGTCAAAAGGCATGCATTTTTTTTAAGCTACTTATTGAAGCATAATATACATAGAGAGTAGTGTGCATATAAATATGCAGATGCCCAAACTGACCCTGATCTGCTTTCTGGAAGCTTCTGGGCATGTACATAAGGACTCCAATGTGTGCTGTCAAATTTCCCCCAGAAAAGTGGTGTATTGGTCTTGTTGGAATTTTCTTACTTGAGATGAAGACACAAACTCTTTGCTTAAAAGCAGAGTGGATGGGGAATTCCTTGGTGGTCCAGTGGTTAGGACTCTGTGCTCTTACTGCTGAGGGCCCCAGTTCATGTTTGATGAACTAAGATCCCACAAGCTGAATGGCACAACCAAAAACAAAGCAATCAAATAAAAAACAACCACCCAGAGTGAGTGGAAGAACCATGTGGAGTCAGACTCTGAGAGACCTGGGTTCTCCCTCTCTGGGTTAAGACAGGCTTATCATCAGGGTAGAAGAGGCGATCTCAGGTCTGGGATCAGCGGTCAGTTTGAGCTCTAAATAGCTTAAGAAGGTTTTAAAGAAATCAGCTTTTGTAGCTTCCACCCCTCCCCTCCTCCTCCTCTTCTTCATCTTCTTTCTTCTTAGCAAACCATCTGTTTAACACTTTCCCTTTAAATTATAACATGTTCTTGATTAAAAAAAAAGAATCAAACAGCACAGAAGGACATAAAGGGAAAAGTTCCCCCCAGATTTCCAATTCCAGTTGCATTCAACCAGTCCTGGACCAGAAGTTGTCTAGGCATATGCAAGCATTTACATATTTATTTAAACTAAGGGGATCCTGTTCCATGAGCTGTTTGGTATCTGTTTGTTTGTTTAGTTTTTAGGATATCTTTATGTAGTAACACATATAAATCCTACCTCCCTCTTCATGGCTGCACGGTGTTCCATTGTGTGCTTGTTCCACAATATAGTGAAATAATGGTTATTTATGTTACTAATTCTATTTGCTGTTATAAACAATGATACAGTTAACATCTGTGTGCATAGGTCTTGTCAACTTATATGAGTTTACCAGTGAGATAAATCTCTAAAAACAAAATTATTGGCACGAACAGTGTGTGCACTTAAAATTTTGATAGATCTTGGCTTTTCCGTGGTGGCCCACTGGCTAAGACTCCGTGCTGCCAATGCAGGGGGCCTGGGTTCAATCCCTGATCAGGAAACTAGATCCCACATTCCTGCAACTAAGATCAAAGATCCTGCATGCCACAACTAAGACTTCATGAAGCCAAATTAAAAAAAAAAAAAAGGATAAATCTTGCCAAATATCTACACACTAATGGTGGGGTACCTGTTTCCTTATATCCTCACACTATTATTATTAAGTTTTTTTTTAACTTTTTTAAAAAATTAATTTATTTTAATTTATTTTTTTAACCTTTCTTATCTGATGGGCAAGTGTGTTAGTTCCTCAGTCGTGTCTGACTCTTTGCGACCCCATGGATTATAGCCTGTCAGGTTCCTCAGTTAATGGAATTCTCCAAGCAAGAATGCTGGAGTGGGTTGCCATTCCATTTTCCAGGGCATCTTCCCAATCCAAGGATCAAACCTGGGTCTCCCACATTGCAGGCTGATACCTTATTATTATTTAAAAATAATTTAAAATAATGGCACGTGTTTCAGCTTCTACAGTCCGCAGTCACGCTGCTGGGAGTTCTCTGGATAGACTGGGTTACAGAACAAATCAGAGTAAATTGCGCAATCATCGTATGTCAGGGTCCCGCTCCTGGAACCCAGCTTTCACAAGCACTCCTCTTGTAATTCTTTTGGTCATTGTCTTGCTTTTCTGAACTTGTGCAATGGGAAATTCAGTCTAACCCTTGCGACTGGGTGAGGGGGAGGTGACCAGCACATTGTAAATCACCAAGCGGATGTGAGATGTCTAATCTTCATCCCAAGGCGTACATGCCCAACCCAGTGTGGGTCTGCTGGCTCCAAATGCCATGGAGCCCTGTTCTCCTGGGGACCAGAGTGTCCTTCTGTCAGTGTGCTTGGTCCTCACCTGGCTTATAAAGAAAGCAGAGGCTCGCCTAGCTTCCCCTTTGAGGCCAGGTGAACTGAAGCTTTCTAAGAGCATGTGACTTGCTTGAGGTGATTCAGTGGTTGAGCCAGGAGGAGAGCTGAGCACTGCGGGGTCTGATGCCAGCTTACGCTGTCTGGAGTAGGGGAGGATCCAGGCCGAATGATCTAGTGCCTGCTTCTCTAGGGGCATCTGTTTCCTTGGCTTCCTGTAACTGCCTCATCCCCATGCCTGGGAAAGGAGCTGCTTCATCTTTCAGCTCCCGCTGGTGGCTGCAAGGACAAGTGGAGGAAACCACAGTCTCACCCTTCCCTCCTGCCCGCGATGACCTGCAGACACGATGGAGGGGCTGCTGGCAGGGCCTGGGGCTGCCTTTCCTCCTCTGATCCCGGCCAGCTTTCTCAGCTCGGAGTTTCTCTAAAGCCCAGAGAACTGGATGGGTTCCCTGGAGCCCTGTCCCAGGGTTGGGACTCTGGCTGGAACTTGCCTCCTCCACTGGACCAGAAACACCCACAGGCTTCCACCAGGGAAGCAAGGGCCTTGGGTCTTGGTGACCCAAAGTGGGCCCTTCCTCTGTGGAAGGGTGAGGAGGCAACCTCAGGAGAGAAGGACTTGGGTATGTGTTCCTTCCTGCTTCATCATTGTTTCTTCCCAGCTGTTGAGATGAGTCTTGCTTTCAGGGCCTTAGTTTCCCTATCTGTAAAATGGGCTCTGCATGAACTGGGTATTTCTCTAAGTTCCCGGAGTCATGGGGGCAGATTTGATTTGCTGATGCAGATCATTGTGCAGAACAGCGTCTGAGAACTTGGGCTCTGGAGTCAGACCCAGCTCTGTTACCATTGCGCTGGTTCCTCAACCTCTCTGTGGCTCCGTGTCCCCAGCTGTAAAATGGGGAGAAAGTGGTGTCATCTCAGAAGCAGTGGTGAGACTGAAAGGTCAGTGCTGGCCTACAGTCAGTTCAGACCCAGCACTGCCCCAGCGCCCCTGTCCTGGTCGGTCACTTGTCCTCCTCTACTCTCCTGACGGGCCGCATGCTGAGTCAGCAGAGGTTTGGGAGGAAGCTGGGTTGTGCTTGGTGAGTCAGGAGGGCTGGGCCTGGCACCCGGAGTGCTTCTCTTTTCTCTCGAATCACAGTCCTTCTCGTGGAGCTGTGGGCCCCTCACTGCCCACCTCCACCCAGAAGAAGAACCAAGGGGGCAGAGCAGGAGCAACAGGGGGCTGAGAGAGATCGAAGGAGAAGGTGGGATCCTAATAGATAAAACATGTAGCAGCTCCAGTGATGGTGTGGGAGCCCCGTGCTGTGTTGATGCTTATAATCCTGTGACGTTGGTGGCAGCCATCTCCTATTGTTGCTGAGTCATGTCTGACTCCTGCCGACCCCATGGACTGTGGCATGCCAGCCTTCCCTGTCCTCCACTATCTCCTGGGGTTTTCTCACGTTCATGTCCATTGAGTTGGTGATGCCATCCAGACCATCTCATCCTCTGCTGCCCTCTTCTCCTTTTGCCCTCAATCTTTCCCAGCATCAGGATCTTTTCCAATCAGTTGGCTCTTCACATCAGGTGGCCAAAGTATTGGAGCTTCAGCTTTAGCATTAGTCCTTCCAATGAATATTCAGGGTTGATTTCCTTTCGAATTGACTGGTTTGATCTCCTTGCAGTCCAAGAGACTCTCAAGAGTCTTCTCCAGCACCACAGTTTGAAGGCATCAATTCTTTGGTGCTCATCTCCTGTTAGGGAGGAGGAAACTGAGGCCTAGAGAGGTTAGGTAAGTTGCTGGAGGTCACACAGCTCCAAAGCTTGGGAACCTGAGCACTGAGGAGAGGAGAGTGGATGAGGCTCCAGAACGGCTCTCACCTCCCTCCTGAGCCTATGGAGTAAAATTAAAAGCTATCTGGGAACTTTGCTTCTCTCTTTCTGAGCCCTGGGGGGCGAGGAGGGCACAGGTCCTTCTGGACTCTCAAATTCAAGTCCAGGCTGTGAGTTCTGCACCCCTTCCTGCTGCTGCAGCCCAGCCATTGCTGCTCCTTGGCCAGGTGTCTGAATCCCATGATTCTAGGTCTTTTGTGATTGCCGTGCAAGGAGGGAGAATCCAACCTGGTCTTGAAATGCTCCTCCCTGCCTGGTCCTTGGGCTGCCCTTGTGATCTTCAAATGCTTGGACCTAGGCCTGTGTCCCTTTTGGGTCTGTGAACACTTGGCCCAAGTGGTCTCCTACCTGGGTGATAACCTGGGTGTCTCTGCAGACTGTAGGGGCCTGAATGAGAGCATCTCTCAGCCGTGTCTTCCCTAGAATACATTGACAGACAGCACACGTGGTACATATGAGTACTGATAAGGATAGATAAGACAGGGGGGCCGGAAGTGTCCAAAGTTGCTGTGACAGCAGCCCCACCTCTCTCTCTCTCACACGAAAACACATCAGATGATGTGCTCCAATGATGGGCTCGCCAGGAACTCCCTCTAACTGCTAAAGTAAGTACTTTGCAAAAGGAATTTTGTTATTATTATTAGTTACCCCACATGACTCCTGGGCCAAGGCTGTGAGTTGCATCTGGCTCACCTTGGGGCTCCATCCTGTGGTTCAGCAACCCTAGGGAGGAGAGCAGGGAAGCATTCTGGGAGCAAGTCAGGGTAGGTTTGCTTAGGTCTCCTGTCCACTCCCGAACCAGGAGGATGAAGCCCTGGTTGGCCTGGCCTGGACCGGTGTTCCCCCCAGAAGCTGATGGAACACAGAGCTGTCTTGCTCAGAGAGATGCCTAATGGATGCAAGACAGGCAGGACCCAAGGTGGCCTTTGTGCCTGCTGAGTGTCTCCTGAGTCTGGGTGGGTGCAGTAGGGATGACAGATCCGGGTGTGGAGTGGACGTCCAACGGGAAGCCAGTGGTCTGTGCAACCCTAGAAGGTGAACCACATGATTCTTCCTTTCCTGTTGAAGGTGGGGGTGGAGGGTGCAACCCGAACCAAGGCCTGCCAGGCTCTTGCTGAGCAGCCCACTACCTTGGAGCAGAGGACCCCACACTGGGCACTCCCAGCCCTGGACTGGGCTGGCCCCTCTGCTGTCCCCAAAGGGCTGAGGCCCCTTCTTGCCTTGCCTGCAGATGAGGAGTCAAGAAAATAAAAATGCCTGTGCCCTCTGTCTATGACCTGGGCATTGCCCTCTGCCCCCACAGCACAGACTCCCAGCTCTGGGGAAGGGGGGCCAATGGGAGAGGCCGTTGCTTGGTGGAGGGGGGCTGGCAGCCCATCTGTGACCGTCTCCCCTTCCAAGGTGGAACCAGTGGTAAAGAACCTGTCTGCCAATGCTGGAGATCAAGGAGATGCAGGTTCGATCCCTGAGTCGGGAAGATCCCCTGGAGGAGGGCATGGCAGGCCACTCTAGTATTCTCACCTGGAGAATCCCATGGACACAGGAGCCTGGTGGGCTGTAGTCCATAGGGTCGCAGAGAGTCGGACACGGCTGAACGACTGAGCATGCACCCTAGGCTACTGCAGGGTATGTGCCACGCCCTTCTACGGGGCTCTCATGAGTGAGCGCCTGCCGTGTGCCAGGCAGGGTCAGCCCTGGTAGACGGCGATGAGGACTCACTCGCCTGTGGCTCCAGAGGGAAAGGCAGAGACAGGGCGCCACCCGCCACCTCCGCCACTGTCTGCAGGAGCTCGGCACTGCTGGCCTCTGTCTCGACGCTCCAGGGCGGTGTCTGAGCAGCACAGACCGGTGCCTGTGTAAGTGAGGGCGCTGGTAGGAGCGTGTGTGTGATCTGAGTGTGTGCCTGAGGTGTACACATGGGTGTTTTTGTCTGCATGCACCTGCATATGAGTGTACAGTACCCGTGTGTGCATGTACGTGGATGTCTGTTGACATATGTGAGCATGTGTGTGCCAGTGTGTACCTGTGGGTCCTGTGTGTACCTGTGTGCTCGTGTGTGTGTGTGTATGTGCGTGCCCCGGGCCCATGTGGGTGCACGTAAACTGTGTCCACATGCGTGCAGGTGTGATCACAGGTTGTGGGCTGGTTTATCTGGTAGGGTGAGGTGGAAAGGCCAAGGTCCCACCTCTGGCAGCCCCAGGAAGTTGGTGTGGGGCCCCCGTCTGCAGGGCTCCCAGCTGGGTCTCTCTCCTCCTACTGCCACCCACCCAGGCACAATCATGGGAATCCTCAGCCTCCGTGGGTTCCAGGAAGCCCGGGTGGTGTGGGGCAGAGCTGCCAACTTGGGCTGTGGTGCAATCTGCCAGCCGAGCCCTTCCGGAGCTGCGGGTTCCTCCGGGTGAGGGGAAGCTGCCCTCTTCGACCTCCCCTGCCTGTCTTGGTGCGTCCTGGGGGCCAGGAGACACCTCCCACCCCACGGCCTCACCCACAGGAAGCTGGGTTGGGGGGCAGGCGATGGGGGAGGTGCCACAGTGGGCGCCCCGCCCCTCATGGGAAGCCGTGGACCCCGCTGCTCCCAGGCTGCGGCAGTCTTGCCAACAACTCCAGGGACGTCGCTGGACCAGGCGCCCCTCAGCCACAACCATGTTTGGCAGGAAGCGCAGTGTCTCCTTTGGGGGCTTCGGATGGTGGGTAACAGATGGGAGGGCTGGGGAAGGAGTGGAAGGGAGCTTGGCTGTGAAGCCTGGTTGAGCCTGTGGCTGGGACCTGGTCGGTACTGCGAGGGTGGGGGGATGCTTTCAGATTGCCTGGGCCAGATGGAGATGGAGGATCCTGGGGGGATGGGGGGGCATCAGACACCAGGCTTTTCCTCACTGACCCTTGGGTACAATCTTCGAGGGAATTCAGAGGTCGGAGCTGGAGCCAGTATGACTCTGTGGCTGATGAATGTGTGTGTCTGTATCGTGCATTTTCATATACGTGTGTGTGCACCTGTGATGATTGCAAACGTGTGTGTGTATCTGAGACTATGTGTGTAGGTGAGCATGTCTGTGTGACTGGGTGTGAGGTGTGGGTGTGCCTGCGTGTGTGACCCTGTGTTTCTGGGTGCACCTCTGAGCTTCTGGACCTGCTCGTGTTCTTGTCTGTGCATGTGTGTTATGCTCCCGTCTGGGTCATCTTTGTGACTGCTGCAGGGAGAGTGCAGGCCTTTGGGCGGCCTCCTCTGGGCAGGGGTGAGCAGTGAGCCCAGAGTTGGCAGCAGGCTTGCCTCCAGGGGCCCGCCCCCTCCTTCCCCTGCAGCCAATCCTAGCTCTGTCCGAGCCTCAGCAGCTGGTTCTGTGCTCTGACCTCTCCCCTCACCGCCTGTGCCCACCTTTTGCCCCTGAGTTTCTGTCTGAGACCCGGGAGAGGCTCTTTTCCTCTCTGTAGGGCCAGAAAGTGGGGGAAACTGAGGTCAAAGACTTGTCTCTGGTTACCAGCTGCTGGCAGCTTCTCCACTGGGGAACCGGGTCTAGTGGTTTTCATTATCGGTTTCCTTTCAGCTTCTAGGCTGGGAGCGCTGTCAGAAAAGAGGTTCCCAGTGCTGGGGTGGGAGGAGGGTGGCCCGGGCTGTCCTGGTGTGGAAGCTGGGTGGCCCGTGGTTGGGGGCATGAGCGGTGAGGGAGAGTGGGAGGAAGCACAGGGGCTCCCAGACATGGGACGGCAGGGCTTCCCGGTGAGGGTGAGGAGGTAGGGTGGGCATTGCGCCGGGATGGCTGCTAGCAGGGAGGAGATGCTGCAGTTGGTTGAGGGCTAAATTACAGATTCCTGGAGCCCTGGTCCACCCCAGACAGTACAGAGAATCTCGGGGGTGGTATTTTCAGAGCCCTGTTGGATGCTGGGGTGAGTGTCCACTAGCTCTGGGGTGGACCAGGTGATGTGAGTGAATGGCAACGGGGTGGGGGAGGAATCTGGGGGCCTCGGTCTCCTGAAAGGGAAAATCTCAGTTGTCACGGCTGCCCTATCTCCCCATCTCAGCCCTGCCAGACCATCGGCCCCGCCCTCGGAGGCCACACCCCAGCGTGGGAACCCTGTTGCCTGAGGAGGTGTGGATGTGGGTGCAGGGACTGAGCTGCTGTGGCCCAGAGTGTGACGCAGAGTGTAGGCAGCTGGCAGGTGGTCGAGGGGAGCGAGAGGGTGCCGTGCTGGGAGCCCAGGGTTAAGGTGCTGCTGCACCTTTGCTCTTTGAGGAACCCAGATGGGACACTTCTGCTCTCCAGATCTCCGTTTCCCCCCTGTATAAGTGGGAAATTTCTGCCTTATCCGCAACACAAGGATGTTGTAAAGAAGGAAAAGAGATTCCTTGAGGAAATGTAAAATCAAAGGGCTTTCGGGTCGGGGTTGCAGTTGGGTCGCTGTGGATGACAGATATTCCAGCAGAATGCAAGGATCTGCTTCCTGGGTCTACCTTACTCCTCTATTTGGTGGATGGGATGGGAGAGGAGGAGGGTCTGCATTCCAGAGGTGGGAATGAGACCCCTGGGGACCCCGTGGAAGCCCCGAGGAAGGGGCTCAGGAGGCGTGTGCAGAAGAAGCTGGGAGGAGGGACCTGGGCTAGGAACCTCGGGTGTGGCTTGTTTTGTTGTCGGGAACTGAGACCCGAAGGTGCTGGGAGTTTACTCAGAGTGAAAGGACCCCGCCCCCAGCTTCAGGGCTTGGTGCTGACTTGAGATTTCTGGGGCAGCTCTGCATCCTCACCGTGTGGCCCCTGACACCCGTCCCCTCCCCCTGCTGACCCCAATCAGAGGTAACAGCAGACAGAGCGGTGCTGGGGCCTTCATTTCCCTCCTGGTTGTGGAAACTCTGAGCGGGGCTGTTGCATGTCAGATTCTCCATCCCAGTCCAGGGGCTCATGGACTGGGAGGAGGCTGGACTGGACTTTTGATTCCTGAAATACCTGGGAAAAGACAGATGCTGAGAAGAGACCAGGGGGACCAGCATGGGGAAAATGTGAAATGTGAAAAGCAGTGAAACTTTCAGGCCCCAGCTCAAGGGTGTAAGAGAGATAATTGGGAAGCTTGTGGCAGAGCTGAGCTGCTGGACAGGGGTGGCTGTAAGAACTTTCCAGGCTCTCTAGCTTGGTGGCACTAATAGTGATGATTGGTGATGGTTGGATGGCATCACTGACTCAATGGATGTGAGGTTGAACAAACTCCAGAAGGTGGTGAAGGACAGGGAAGCCTAGCTCGCTGCAGACCTTGGGGTCGCAAAGAGTCGGACATGACTTAGCGACTGAACGATGGAAGAACAACCATGGTGATGATGACATGGGGCAGTGGTGACGCTGATGGTGGCGTGACACTTGTGTTTGTGACCCCTAAACAAGAGGAGACACAGACAGTGGGAATCTCACCTCCCTTTCCGAATCTGGAGAGAGGAAGGGGCCTCTTTTACCAGCCATAAGGGCTGGCATATGCAGAGGTAAAAATAGAAGCCTCGAAGCCCTGCCTTGTCTTCCAGCGAGGGTGGGCGCAGGCTGGGCGGCGTTGCTGGCTGCGGGGACCGTCTGCCGCAAACGTGATCTGCTCTGAGCTCCCGTGCCCGACAGATCCCACCCGCCACGCGCCCTGCAGCTTGCTGTCAGGTTCTGTCCCAGGAGCAGCTTGTGCCTCCTTGGGGGGTAGTGGTAGTTCCCTGAGGAGGAGGGTCCCTGGCGCTGGAGGTTGTGACATCTTTCTAAAGCAGAAATATCCATGCATCGATTGTCCAGCTGCTGTGACCACCCCTCACCCTCACCCCAAGGCTGGGTTGCAGAGTCCTCTAGTGGAGTGTGGGTTACGAAGGGAGATGACATAACAAGTGGTTAGGGTCTGGAGTCAGGTACTGGGATCCAGGCTGGGCCAGTGATTTTGAGCTGGTTTCCTCATCTCTAAGGTAGAATAACAGGACCCATCTCACCCGGTTGTGAGTGGCTTCAGCCCTCCTAGAGCTTCCAGTCCTCCCTTCCCCAGACTGGAGGAATACTTCAGTGTTGTCCCCTGCAGGGCCCTGTGGGGCCTGTGGTCTGGGCTGGCCACAGGACCTGTCACCTGCGGGTGCTAGGTGGGAGCCCTCAGCCCCCACACTGACGGAAGCCCTTGCTTTTCTCTTGGCAGGATCGACAAGACCATGCTGGCGAGCCTGAAGGTCAAGTAAGTAGCCACTTCCTGTTATGTAAAGGTCAGAGGTAAGAGCAGACAGAGCGGTGCTGGGGCCTTCATTTCCCTCCTGGTTGTGGAAACTTTGAGCGGGGCTGTTGCATGTCAGATTCTCCATCCCAGTCCAGGGCCTCATGGACTGGGAGGAGGCCGGACTGGGTTTTTGATTCCTGAAATACCTGGGAAAAGACAGATGCTGGGAAGAGAGCAGGGGGACCAGCATGGGGAAAATGTGAAATGTGAAAAGCAGTGAAACTTTCAGGCCACAGCTCAAGGGTGTAAGAGAGATAATTGTATTTTCAATCACTTTAATTTTTATATGGAGTCCTAGTCCCATGGGGCTGTCTTACTGACACTCCTACCTATTTGGAAAATTGTGCCACACAGTTCTAGGACCTGACAAAACACCCCAGTGTGTGTGTGTGTGTGTGTGTGTGTGTGGTCAGTTGGTCACTGAGTCATCTGTCATCCTGAACAGCCTGGCCTCGGGGGCTCTCTGAGAATTCCAGCACAGGATTCAGGGTCTGGGAATCGCCTGCCTCCGTTTACCATGTGTCTAATCATCTGCTGGGGAGCTCTGAGCAAGCACCCCTTTGTCCTAGAACCCCTGACTGATCCTCTCTCATCGCCTTGGCTCCTTGTCCCTCTGTGTTTATGGCCAAACATTTTGTCTGCTTCTGGATCCTTTTTCCCCCTTGGGTGCCCAGTCAGTCGCTCAGTCATGTCTGACTCTTTGCGACCCCATGGACTGTAGCCTGCCAAGCTCCTCTGTCCATGGACTTTTCCAGGCAAGAATACTGGAGTGGGTTGCCGTTTCCTCCTGCAGGGGATCTTCCCGACGCAGGGATTGAACCTGTGTCTCTTGTGTCCCTGCACGGGCAGGTGGATTCTTTACCACTGCACCATTTGCGTGAGATGCTAGGTAAGAAGCTTAGTTACTAAGGGGTGTAGAGTATAGGCATGGGTTTTTTTTCGATGCTGTCTTGGGATGTCTAATTCAATTTCACAAGCGCATATTGAGGGCCTGGTCATTTTAACTAGCAAAGATGATACATGTAACCCATAAGGGAACTAGTATAAGGCGGAGTGAAGCGTTGGGGGCAAGGACCAAGGTTGCGATTGGGGCCTCAGTGGGGTCTCTGGGTACCTGGAGTCTGAGGGCTTAGGCCTTGGGAAGGTGGTGTTGAGAGGATTGTTTGGGATAGCCTATGGGACAATGTTCCTTCTTATGCTTGGTTAAGAATCTTTTGATTGTAAGAAGCAAAAATCCAGTGTAATCTGGTTAAGCAAAAGATGAAATTTATGGAAAAAAATCCCAGGGTGCCTCAGGGAACGCTGAGGTGGAGCTGAGCTCAGCAAGACTGAATAGGAACTGGAAATCCATCCCTCAAAATCCGAGCTGACTTCCCTGTGGAAAGTGATAAAATTCACATAGAAAATTCAAGGATAGTCTTTTATTTTTTAATCAATTTTAAATTAAAATTTATTTATTTATTTTTGACTGCATCAGGTCTTAGTTGTGGCTCAAAGATAATCTTTAAAAAGAAGAACAAAGTTGGAGAATTATACTTCCTCATTTTAAACTTACTACCAAGTGACGGTAATCAAGAGAGTTCAGAACTGGCATAAAGATAGACATATTGATCGATGGAATAGAATTCAGAGTCCAGAAATAAACCCTCACATTTGTGGTCAGTTGGTTTTCTTTTAAAAAAAAAATACCGATTTGTTTATTTTTGGCTATGCTGGGTCTTTGTTGCTGCGTGCAGGCTTTTTCTAGTGGCTGTGAGTGGGAACTACTCTTTGTTTTGGTGCCTGGGCTTCTCACTGCGGTCGCTTCTCTTGTTGCAGAGCACGGGTACGAGGCGTGCGGGCTTCAGTAGCTGTGGCTTGCAGGCTCTAGAGCACAGGCTCAGGAGATCTGACGCATGGGCTTAGTTGCTCCCTGGCATGTGGAATTTTCCCAGACCAGGGATAGAACCCATGTCCCCTGCAATGGGAGTGCAGAGTCCCTGCCTCTGGACCACCAGGGAGGTCCCCATCAGTTGATTTTCAACAAGTGTGTCATGACAGTTCAATGGAGAAAAATAGTCTTTGAACAAATGGTGTTGGACAATTGATATCTACATGCAAAAGGATGAAATTGAAGCCTCCTCTCACACCATATACAAAAATTAACTCAAAATGGATCAGAAACATAAATGTAAGAGCCTAAACTATCAAAGAAAACACAGATGAAAATCTTTGTGACCTTGGATAAGGCAATGGTTTTTTAGGTATGACACTAAAATCACAAGGAACAAAACCAATAAGAACAGCAAACTGATTAATTTAGCTTCATCAAAATAAAAAACTTTGCATTACAAAGAACATCATCAGGAAAGTAAAATGATAGTGCACAGAATGAGAGGAAATATCTTCAAATCACATATGTAATAAGGGACTTATATCTAAAACATATAAAGAACTCTAACAAATCAATACTACAAAGGCAGAAACAATTTAAAAGTGGGCAAAGACTTGAGAGTTCCCTGGTTGCCTAGTGGTTAGGGTTCTGGGCTTTCACTGCTGTAGCCTGGGTGCAGTCCCTGGTGGGGAACTGAGATCCTGCAAGCTTCACGGTGTGGTCAGAAAAAAATAACAAATGGGCAGACTCTGAATAGACCTTTTTCCAAAGGAAATATATAAATGGCCAATAAACAGATGAAAAGATGTTCAATGTCATTAGCCATCAGGGAAATGCAGTCAAAACCACAGTGAGATACTAACTCACCCTCACTAGAATGGCTATAATTAAAAAAAAAGACAGATAATAACAAGTGTTTTGTGAGAATGTAGAGAAATCAAAGCCTTATATACTGATGGTGGAAATGTAAAATGTCACAACTGCTTTGAAAAACAGTTTGGCAGATCCAAACTTCATAGTCACGCAGGATAAGAATCTGCCTGCCAGAGCAGGGGACATCGGTTTGATCCCTGGTCTGGGAAGATTCCATATGCTACGGACTCACTTAGCCCATGAACCGCAACCACATGCTGCGACTCCTGAAGGCGGTGCGACCTAGGGCCTGTGCTCCACAACAAGGGAGGCCACTGGTATGAGAAGCCCGCGTGCCACTTCTAGAGAGTAACCCCTGCTGGCCACAACTAGAGAAAACCTGTGCGCAGCACCGAAGACCCAGCAAAACCAAAACCAAACAAGTAAATACAGCAGTGTGTGCGTGTCAAAAAGAATTTGGCGGTTTCTTAAAAGGGTAAACATAGAATTACCATGTGACCATCAATTCCGTTCTTAACTATACATCCAAGAGAAATGAAAACATATGTCCATACAGAAACTTGTACATGAATGTTCATAGCAGCATTATTAATAATAGCCCAAAGTGGATACAATCCAAATGTTCATCAACAGATGGATGGATAAACAAAATATAGTGTCAGCATGCAATGGTATATTATCTAGTCATAAAAGGCAATGAGGCAATGGTTCATGCCACAAGGTGGATGAACCTTGGAAAGTTAGTCACAGAAAATCCACATATTTTATCATTAAACTTTTTATTTTGTACTGGAGTATAGCTGATTAACAATGTTGTGATAGTTTCAGGTGAACAGTGAAGGGACTCAGCCACACATAGGCATGTATCCATTGCCTCCCACACTCCCCTCCCATCCAGGCTGCCACATAACATTGAGCAGAGTTCCATGTGCTGTACAATAGGCCCTTGGGAAACCACATATTATGTAATTCTATTTATGTGAAATGTTTCTATAAGCAAATCCGTGTGTGCTAAGTTGCTTCAGTCGTGTCCGACTCTTTGCGAACTCATGGACCACAGCCCACCAGGCTCCTCTGTCCATGGGATTCTTCAGGCAAGAACACTGGAGGGGATTGCCATTTCCTTCTCCAAAGAGACAGAAAATAGATTAGTGGTTTCCTAGGGCTGAGGAGGTTGTTGGGAAAATAAGGGGAGTGGATGTAAAAATACAGGCTTCTTTTTGGGTGATGAAAATGTTCTGGAACTACTTCTTGGTACAAACTCTTGGTTCTTGGTTGTACAAACTTACGAATATACTAAAAACCCTTGAATTGTACATTTAGAAATGGTAAAAGTGAAAGTTGCTCAGTCGTGTCTGACTGTTTGTGACCCCATGGACTATACAGTCCATGGAATTCTCCAGGCCAGAATACTGGAGTGGGTAGCCTTTCCCTTCTCCAGAGGATCTTCCCAACCCAGGTCTCCTGCATTGCAGGCTAATTCTTTACCAGCTGAGCCACCAGGGAAGCCCAGAAATGGTGAATATAGTAAATAACTACATATAGGAAATAAACTACATCTCAATAAAACTGTTTAAAAAAAAAAAAAGAAGAGGGAATCCAATTGGCCCAGCTTGGTCCAATCAGTTTAGCTGGAGAGATGGGGTTTGGCTAAAACATGGCTGCTGCAGCCACCTCTCCCTGTGGGAAGGGTTAGTTCTCAGAGAAGGGTGAGCTGTGGGCTGGACAGGCACCATAGCAGGTTTTATCCAGCCACCCCCATGACCCTTAGGACCAAAAGGAAGATTGGTACCCACTCCCTAATCGTCCTCCCCACTAATACCTAAGATGAAGTTCTGCCCGGATGCCCAGGACAGGGCTCTGTTTACGGGCAGGTCCTTAGGCTGCCTAGGGCATGTGCTTGGGCTCTGCCAGGAGCCCAGATGCTACCTTCCTTCTGCCTCTGCCGGGTGGGACATCTTTCTCTGCCACTGCAGCCCATTGGCTTCTCCACTGAGCACCAGGTACCCCTGGGCTGCAGCTGATTCTCCCAATTTCCTCAGCTCCTCCGCCAGGGACCTGGTGTCCTTGAGGTGAAGAGAGTCAGCCATGTAACTCCTGAAAGTGTCCCTGAGCTACGCAGCTCTGAAGACGGAGGGTTCTGGCACCACTGTTATTGAGCACTTACTATATGCTCACTTTATTTTTGTTACTTATTTAGTTGCACTGGTCATAGTTGCAGCCCGCAGGATCGTCTGTCTTCGTCGTGGCATGTGGCTCTTTAGTTGCAGCAGGTGGGATCTAGTTCCCTGACCGGGAATCGAACCCTGGCCCCCTGCATTGGGAACTTGGAGTCTTAGCTGCCACATCGCCCAGGTTCTCACTTTTCATTTCACAGTTTACCTGGTTTCACAGTCACCTGGTGAAGCAGCTACCACTACTGTCTGCACTTTACAGAAGAGAAAGGGAGGCTGGGGAGGTTGGGGAATGTGGCCCAGTCACCAGTGACTAGGTCGTGCAGCCGAAACTTGAATCCAGGTCTGTGCTTCATCCCTGGTTCAGTCCAGGTGCTGGATCCTTCTCAGCACCTCCCCCTGCCCTACTTGCCCACTCTTTCCCCAGTGTAGACAGAATGCACCTCTGCCTCCACAACGCTGTGGGTAGAAGGGCCTAGCCCCCCGCTGAAAGCGTAGGTTGAGCGAGCCCTGGGGGATCTGAATGATAAAGACCCCCAGAAGCAAGAGGTGCTGGGTGTCCTGGAGCCACAGAGGGGCAGTGGAGAGGGCAGTGGTGGCAGCACATGCAGAATAAAAAATTGGGAGGCGGAGACTAATGGATTGGTCACCTCTCTAGGCTCAGTTTTCCCATCTGTAAAATGGGAGATTTGGACTGATGTCGTTTGCTGTCTTCAAGTTTTGATATTTCTGGGAGTTTGCTTTCATGCCGTTTGTCCTTTTGCTTTTCTCCCAGGACCTTGATGATGGTGGGTGCTCGCTGTTGAATAAGTGAATGCAGGCACGAATGAATGAATGCCTTTGAGCGCAGAGGCTCTGCATCCTTCACCTCTGGCTCTCTGGAGCCTAACAGCTTGCCTGGCATGTAGTAGGTTCTCATTCTGTATTTGCTGGATGATTCCGTTATGGGTCATCATGGTGATTAGCCCATCACGTGAGGTGGAGGCTGGAGAGAAAGGCTGGGTCAGGAGGTGGGGAACACCCCTTCTCCAGCCTGCTCCCAAGCCAGCTTGTGTTGTGGTCTGTGTTACAGTTGTTGAACCACCATCTGAGTGGATTCCCACAGAGCAGAGTTCAGGTTGGCAGGGCCAGTGTTTGCTCGTGGGGGTCCTTGAAGCAGCATCTAGAGGGGAGGACCTGAGCAGAGAGCTT
This sequence comes from Oryx dammah, assembly GCF_014754425.2. Taxonomy (NCBI): domain Eukaryota; kingdom Metazoa; phylum Chordata; class Mammalia; order Artiodactyla; family Bovidae; genus Oryx; species Oryx dammah. The sequence continues at coordinate 38,423,824 of NW_024070192.1, read as the reverse complement.
CAGACTCTTCCCATTCTTTTTCTGCTGCCTCTTGCCCTCCCTTTCAGAGACCGCTGCTTCTTTGCTAAAGAAAGAGATGTGAGGAATTCCCTGGTGGTCCAGTGCTTAGGACTGTGCTTTCACTGAATAGGACTTGGGTTCAATCCCTGGTTGGGGAATGAAGATCCCATAAGCCCAGTGGTGTGGCTGGGAAAAGAAAAAAAAAAGAGAGATGGAAAGAGGTGTGTGTGTGTGTGTGTGCGCGCGCGCGTGCCTTGCTGTATGGGCTGGCCAAGCCATGCTCCAGCCATTTGAGATGACCGTGGTACACACTCACTGGCCATCGTGGGGCTGGTTGAGCATGGAGGTGGTTCAGGGCAGCTTGTCGCTGTTGCTGAACACAATGTCACGCACATTCCTGCTGATGGGGCAGTTAGAACCCATTGCCCTGTAGGGAAAAGAATCTACCTTTTAAATTGATGGTGCCCATTCTTGGGCTTCCTGAGTGGCTCAGATGGTAAATAATCTGCCTGCAATGCAAGAGACCCGGATTCGATCCCTGGGTTGGGAAGATCCCCTGGAGAAGGGAAAGGCCAGTGTGCTGGCCTGGAGAATTCCATGGACTGTATAGTCCACGGGGTTGCAAAGAATCAGACACGACTGAGCGACTTTCCCTTCACTTCCCCATTCTTGGTCACTACACGTGGGCATCTCTAAATAGAGAGAAAGCTCATAAAAGGACCCAGAGGTCACAGTGCCCTCCTATTTCTTCTTCAGGAGAAGGGAGGAGAGGACCTGGAGGAGCTGTGTGCCCAGCAGCCTGGCTGGGGCAGCATTTCAGCCATCCTGTGGTTTGGTCAGAAGACCCCACACAGCCATCCCTACTCGAGGCTTCAGATTTCACCAGCTAAGAATTCAAAATCCTATTAGAAGGGAGGGACCACATAGACCAGCAGCAGACGCTGTGTCTCAGCATACCTCCCCTTGGCCCCTGCGATCCCTGATGAAGCGGTTGGCGGCACTGTCCCTGCAGGAGGGGGGGCTTGCCACATCCAGAAAGCTCAATCTCTTGCTGTGTCACAGCCCTTTCAAACCCATGGCTTCCGTCCCCATCCTGTGAGGATTCCTTACAGAACCTAGTGATTCCCTTATAGACATGCGCCTCTCCAGCTTCTCTTGGTGTGGTTAGCATACATTCTCGGGGGTGGCGGGGAGCGCGAGGCCAGGGCCCAGGCGCCTATGCATCGAGTCTCTGCTTCCAGCTTTCCAGCCTTCCTTCCGGAAGGCCTGTCCCTCCCCGGCCCACCCCTTGATTCCAGCGTGATGTCTTTTTCATGCCTTGGTTGAGGGCCGTGGTCACCGATTCATTTCTCCCATCTCTGACCACTACATCTCTGTTTACTGTGGATTATAAGAATCTTTGAGGCACCACAGAGATGTTCTAGAAGCTTCTGAGGCTGCCCCATCTCCATCAACCCTTCTCCCACACACCCAGAGCATCTGCTGAGTTTGCTGGGGTTGCCAAGGATGGGGCGGGGGGTTTGATGTTTTGGGGGTTAGAAAGCTAAGTCAGTTCAGCTCACATTTACTGGGCACCTATAATCAAAGCCCAGTGCTGGGCCCTGGGGCTGGTGGGGAAGTAAAGATGAAAAAGACTCCTCCTTTCCACTGCAGGGAACTTGGGTTTGATCCCTGGTCAGGGAACTAAGATCCCACATGCTGTGCAGCAAGGCCCCCCCTCCCCCCAAAAAATGACAGTCTCTGCTCATGAAAACTTATAGTCTCATAGGGAGACAGACAGACAGTTGCAATGAGATGTGACAAGTGGTAGTATAGATTCCTCAGAGAGGATGGAGGGGGCTTTCTGGAGCTTTGTGGTACCCCAGCCATCTCTGACAGTGAGTGAGGTCAGCTCCCCAGGCAGCAGCACCAGCCTGGGGGCAGTGAGGTGTGAATGGCGTGGGCTGGGAGGGACCTGAGTGCTGTTATTGCACCAGACGGATCCCCGGGCGCCAGTTCGGGGACAGACTGGGCCAAGTCCAGGAGTGTGGGAGGGCTGTGTGGCTGGCCGGGCTTGCCTCTCTGGGTGGCCAGGAGCCGTGGAAAGACCCAGGCAGGGGAGTAACATGGCTGCATTTGAGTCTGAAAGCCCTGCTGGCTGCCATCTGCTGACCCATTGGAGAGATTGGAGGCTGGAGCTGGGCCAGTGGGGTTGGAGAGGTGGGGACAGATTGGAGAGCGCCCGAGGAGGTGGACTGCCCACCCTGGAGCTGCTTTGGATGTGGAAGGTGAGGGCTAGGGAAGCCGTTGAGGTGAAGACTCAAGTTTCTCAGTGAGCCCTTGTGTGGATGTTGGTCCCGTGTACGGGGATGGGGGAATTTGGGCAGCTAGGGATGGAGGGAGAGAGTAAGGCTTTTTTGAAAAACTTTATTTTTGGCTGCCCTGGGCCTTCATCGCTACTCGCCGGCTTTTGCTAGTTGCGGTGCGCCGGCTTCTCACTGCCGTGGCTTCTCTTCTTGCGGAGCACAGGCTCTAGGTGTGCGGGCTTCAGTGGTTGTGGCTAGTGGGCGTTGTTGCTCGGCACGTGGGATCTTCCCTGGCCAGGGATGGAACACGGGTATCCATCCTGCCCTGACTCAGGTATTCTTAACCACTGGACCACCAGGGGAGTCCGAGAGTAAGGCTCTGCATATACAGCCTCTGTCCCTCCTTTCCCTTCTCCCCTCCCATGCGGCTGGATTAAGTCCTGACCTTGAAGCCTACCCGCCCCTCCCCCCGCCCCCACCCAGAGAAGGGCGTGGAGGAGAGAAGCAGCATTTGAGGGGTGCTGGAGCTGGTGGGTGGCCAGGGAAGCGGGCTGGGCAGTGCCCTCTCCCTGGCCTTGCAGGCAGAGCTGGTGGTGGTCCTGGACTCCTCTCTGCCCCAGCCCCTGCACACCAGGTGTGCCTCTGGCAGGTGAGCACCAGGTGAGTGCTAGTTGGTTCCACTGCACTTGTCACCGACAGCTGGCCACACGGGGCACGCAGGGAAACTGCTTGCAGACACGTTCCAGGTGGCGCGGAGAGGAACATCCCCATTTCTGTCTCAAGCATCAGCTCTGGTCTATTGATTCTTTAGGCTAGTCTCCGGGACTGAGAACGACGCTGGCTGTGTAGGTGTGTGTGGGTATGTGTGCATGCTTGCCCGTGCAGGTGGACATGAGCTTTGAGGGCCCGTGTGGGAGACTGTGTGGTGCCTTTTTTGGCTTTAGCGAGTTCCTATGGTAACCACGAACATGCCTGTTTTGGGATCTGGAGTCGTGGGGCGTGAGTGGTTACAAGGAGAACCAGGCAGGCGGGTGCTTAGCTGGCATTTGGGCTGTGGCCTGATTTCATTGCCAGGCACGAGGGAAGCACCTGGAGGTGCCGTTTGCCAGGCAGCAAGGTCTGCAAACCCCGGGGTGATTTGTGTGCTCCTGGCCCTCCTCCGGGCAGGTCCCCACCATGCCCAGGAAACCCTGGTGAGTCCCTGTTCTGATTTCTTGATGGGCAAGCAGCTCCCTGGGTCTTGACCAGGTCTGCTGGGCTCTCTGATGATGGGCAGCAGAGAGCCAGCTGGCAGCTCCGGCCAGTAGATACTGGACACTGGGGCTCTTCTGAGATGGGTGTGGGAAGGCGGGCAGGAGGGGCTCTGCTTATTCCCTGGGCCCCGTTGGGGGTGTTTTCTGTGTGGCTGGCGAGCTGAATGGTGCTTGTTGATCCCGTGGGACAGGGCTAACGGGGACAGGGGCAGGGGTATGGGGGAGCAGGATGCAGATGGGGCACCCTGAGACCTGCCAGCCCAGCTCCAACCATCCTGGGGGCTTCCCCTCACCCCATTCAGCTCCCTGAAAGTCCTTGTGGACTCCTAGGGCTCTGGCCATGCCTTTGAGCTTCCTCAGAGGCCTGCTGGCCTGTCCTGGATGGGAAGGCCCTGAGTCCCGAGGGGAGGAGGCTGGGGGACTCTGCCTGGGTCACCAGGAGTCGGACCTGGCCAAGGCTGGGGGAGAATTGCTCCCACTGGGCTTCGACGCGAGGCTCTGATGCCCACCCTGCATGTCCTGTGCTTCCTGTCTGCACACTGCACACTGTGGGGTTGGTCAGGACCCCCTGCATCCCCTTGGAGAGGCTGCTGATGGATGGGTGCCCGGGAGGCACTCAGGGGTGTCTGGAGGTGGGGGGCGCTGCCTGCTTCTCTCGCCTTCCTCCTGCTGGTTCCTCTGGGGCTGGGAGCAGGGAGTGGAGATGGGGGTGTGAGGAGGGGACGTAGATGGCTCCCCGGCTTGTGCTAGGAGGCCCCTTCAGGAGATGCTGCTCCTCCTGCCTCTGAGGGGTCCCTGGGTGAGGCTGTGCTGGGGATGGGGGCCATGTGGCAGGGGTTGCTGGGTCTCACTCGGGGGCTGTGGTCCTGGTGGAGGGCAAGGGGAGCAAGGAATTAGACATTCTTTTTCCTGACCATCTTGGCCTTCCCTCTTGAAGGCCAAGTCCAAGCCTAATCCCCAACACCTTTCCTTGGGAGCCTTGGAAAAGGAAGACAGGGAGCCTTCAAGAGAGATCCCCAGCTCTCTGGAGTCCTTGAATCTTAGGGCTTGGTTAGCCACTATGTGAATCCCTTGTACCCCTAAAACCAGTCACCCAGCTTGATCTTGATTACCTCCAGTGACAGGGAGCTCATTACCTTATAAATATGCCTGTTCTATTCCAATATAGCTCTGATTGGTCAAAGCTGACCATTATTTTTCACCTGGAACCTCTGTAACTGCCACTGCTTGGTCCCTCATCTCCTGTCCCTAAACAAGGCTAATAATCCTTTTGCTTGAGAGCCCCCCGGACTTTGGAAGGTGGCTCCTGTTCCCTGGTTTTTCTCTTCTGGGTCATCCCTGGCCTCCTTGGCTCTGTTTGGGACTTCTCACCAAAGTGTTCAGGTTTTCTAGGCTTCATTTCAAAGCCTGGACAAAGGAATTGGCCTAGGCAGCTTGCAGGAGCCCAGTGGACCTGATGATGGACAATGAGAAGTCATCGGCTTCAACCTCCTTATTTACAGATGAGTACACGGAGGCCCCAAGTGGGGATTTCCCAACCTAGACGGCCCAGCACAGAGGTGGTGGGTGCAGGGCCAGGACATGAGAGGTTGGCTCTGTGCGTCTGTGCAGGCCAATTCCTTTGTCCCCATCCACTCCTCCATCTTCGCCACTTGCTGATTTAGGAGCTGGTTTTGTCTTTCTGAAGACAGACCTGATGCCTGCTGGGATCTGGCAGGGCTGGGAGGGGCCTGTGGGGAACAGCAGGCACACATTGGTGCTCTGCCAAAATGCCGCCCGTCTCCCCAGACCTTCCACGTTACAGGAGAAGCTGGAAATCTGGAGTTTTCGGCAACAACTTGACAAGTAGCTCAAGAATTAAAAACATCAAGCCACATATGACCCATCCTGTAGGCCAGATTCACCCCACCTGTGTGCCCCTTCTGCTGCAGGGGGTCAGCCCTGTGTGTCTCAGCTCCCTTCTCCCTGGGGTCGATTCTGTGATCCCTTCTCCCCAAGTCACCCCTCACTGGTGCTCTCACCCCCTGCCTTCAGCTGTTGACTAGTCATTTCCTGCTCTGGCCCCAGACTGGACTCACTCTCAATTAACCTTTTCTCTCTTCCAAATCCAGTTCTTTCCCTGTCACTGGATTGTGAAGCCCCTGAGTCACGGGGGTTGGTCCTCTCCCGCCCTCCTCCTGGTTCAGGCCCATTATCTCCTGCCCAGACAGTGACAAAGCCTAATTACCTCCTCCTCGGGCCTCCGCCAGCTCTGACTAATTCATCATCCTCACAGCCGTCTCTAACTGCTCCAAGGAGGCCTGGATTTGCATCCCGACCTTGTTAGTGCGGATTCCACTCGGACTTGTCCCTGGGGCCTTGGTTGGGGGCTGGGCAGTCTCTGGTTGTGTTTACTCCTCAGTGACTTCCCTTCCTGGCGTTAGCATCCACTCACTGTGGTCCGCAGCAAATAGTTGGATCCTCCGTGGCCCCCAACCAAAGTAGTGGTTCCCAAGCTTTTCTGGGAAGCTTAAGAAAAAGAAAAATTAAACTTAGGCATAAGAAAAATTCTCATGTCCAGATTGCACTCAATTCCAGATTTGGAAATCAGTGCCCAGGGTGCCCAAATTTGGAAATCAATTCCAGATTAGGACGCAGTGCCAGCACTTTATTTATTTATTTAGCTCAATCTTTTTTTTCCAAAAATTTTTTTAATTAGAAAAGTTTTTATTTTTGGCTGTGCTGGGTCTTCATTGCTGCATTTGGGCTTTCTCTGGTTGTGGCGAGTGGGGACAGGCTTCTCTTGTGGAGCACAGGCTCTAGAGTGCATGCTCGGCAGTTGCAGTGCGCAGGCTTAGTTCCTCCTCGGCATGTGGGAATCTTCCCTGAGCAGAGGTTGAACCCATGTCCCCTGCATTGGTAGACAGATTCTTAACCATTAGACCACCAGGGAAGCACCTGGTCTGTGTTTCGACATGCAGGATCTAGTTCCCTACTAGGGATCAAACCTGGGCCCCCTGCACCGGAAGCTTGAAATCTTAGCCACTGGACCACCAGGGAAGTCCCATGCCAAAGTACTTTTTAAAGATTCCCAGGTGATTCCAACGTGCAGCCAAATTTGGGAACCCCTGTCCGAAGGGATAAACAAGTGCAGTGACTGCCCCTGTGAATATGGGCTGCAGGTGGGTGAGTCTCTCTAGCCCAGGGTTTCTGTTGACATCTGGGGATGGAGGATTCTGTCTTGGTGGCTCTCCTGTGCCCTGTCTGATGTTGAGCAGCGTCTCTAATCTCTGCCCTTGAGATGCTAGCAACCTGCCTCCTAGTAGTGACAATCAAAAATGTCTCCAGGCATTGCTGAGTTCCCTGGGCAGGGGTATAAGAGCTCCCCCAACCCACTGAGAAACATTGCTCCTGGTCCAGCCAGATCCACTTCTGTGCATTCTATAATTTTATCTATTCGGTTTTAGTTGCACGGTTGCTATGTGAGGGTTTTCTCTAGTTGTGGAGAGCGGGGGCTACTCTTCATTGAGGTGCACAGGCTTCTCTTTGCAGTGGCTTCTCTTATTGCAGAGTACAGGCTCTGGGCGCACTTGCTTTGATAGTTGCCACTTGCAGGCGCTAGAGCACGGGCTCATTAGTTGTGGGGCACAGCCTAGTTGCTTCGCGGGCCTGTGGAGTCTTTCCGGACCAAGGATCGAACGCATGTCCCTTGCATTGGCAGGCAAATTCTTAATCCACTGGGCCACCAGGGAAATCCCTGCAGCATCCTAAACTATGTGCAGAAGACAAAGCTACCAGCCAGTGAACCTTATCTTAGTGGCTAATCCAGGGCCTTTGGAGCCAGGCAGCGTCTGTTTAAATGCTGATTCCACCAGCTGGGTGACCTTGGGCAAGTTCTTTAACCGCTCTGTGCCTCAGTACATGTCTTGTTTTGTTTTCCTGTTTTTGTTTCTGTTTTCTTCTCTTGGCCTTTCGCTCCCGCCAGATGATATTTGCCATTTCCTGGGGTTTCTGCCTTAATGTCTGCTTATGCTGTTCCCTGGGCGTGAGATGCCTTCCCGTCTCCTCCCCCACTGGGGTCATCTCGTCCATCCCACGAGGACCAGCTTAGATGCTGCTTGCTCTGTGAACTCCTTCCCTTTGAGAACAAAGCGCTCCCTTCCTCATGCTCCCAGAGCAGCTGGAGCCTCAGGGTCATGTTTAAGCTCCTCCTCGTGTGGTTTCTACCTGTCTGTGTCCTTGGCCCCTTGAGGGCTGAGCCTGTAGGAGCCTCTAGGGTGCCCGGTCCTGGCTGCTTGTTGTCCAGGTGAGGTGACTGACCCCTCCCTGAGCTGTGAACGAGTGGGTTACCACGCTGTCATCCTCCACCCCGGGGCCTAGCGCATTCTGAGAGGGTGGAGTGGGCGGAAATCCGTGCCTGGCAGGCCACAAAGCCACATAACTGAATTTAGGAGCCCTGCCCTGGGTGTTTGTGTGTGTGTGTGTGTGTGTGAGACAGAGAGAGAGAGACAACAGCCACTACCTCTTTCTCGTCACTGTGTCACTAGCAGATGCCATCTGGAAATGAGCAGCTTTGAACCGCAAACTTTCCCTGGCCCGTTTCCGGGCCGAGGAACAGCACCCCCCACCTCCATCCCCACCCTGCCATGCCCTATGGGTCATTCCTATGGGTCAGCTCCGCCCAGGGGACCGGCGGTCATCCACCCTGGCTGCAGTGCAGACCCACCCTGGGGACTGCTTCCTGAGGCCTGGGTGGGGCCCAGGAAACCTGTGTTATCAGGGCCAGAGGTGGCACTTCTGATGCAGCTGGGTCTGCAGCTGTTTGGGAACTAGTGACATTTAAATCACTCCTTCCTCAGTACAGATTCAGTGGTTAGGTTCACGTGTTCTGAGTGATCTTGGGCAAGTTCCATAACCTCTCTGTGCCTCGATTTCTTTATCTGGGGATAATAATAGTACCCATATGAGATACTGTTGTGAGGTTAAAAGGAGATAATCCAAGTGAAGCATGGAGCACAGAACCTGCTGCCTCGTTGCTGCTGCTGCTGCTAAGTCGCTTCAGTCATGTCCGACTCTGTGCGACCCCCTAGACGGCAGCCCACTAGGCTCCGCCATCCCTGGGATAGTGCCTGGTAAATGCTACCTGCCTTAACATTTCTGATATTGGTGATAATGGCCCTGGGCTGTGTGGATGACACATAACCATGTGACATACCCACATGCATGTAAGCAAGCAAATCCCCACGGGCAAACCAGAGCCAATTCTGACCCCACGAATGGATCTGCTTCTTTGACTTCAACCTGTGTTTTTCCTTGCTTTCATTATTATAACCATACATGTGCTGTGCTCATTTGCTCTGGACAGGTAGCCCGCCAGGCTCTCTGTCCTTGGGATTTTTTCAGGCAAGAATACTGGAGCGGGTTGCCATTTCCTCCTCCAGGGGATCTTCGAGGCCCAGGGATGGAACCTGCATCTCCTGTGTCTCCTGCACTGCAGGCAGATTCTTTTACTGCTGAGCCATTGGAGAAGCCCTGAAATAAAAACCCCTGAAATAAAAAGCCTTGGGGTACCCTGCCCCTCTGATTAACACATCCCCTCCCCGAGCTTGGCCATTCCAGGAGATATTTACAAGATAATGGTCTTTACTTCCTCAGCTCCTCTCCATCTCTGTCCTATAAAAGAACCTGGCACTCAGAGTCCCAGTAAGATGGTTATTTTGAGACAGTAGTCTTCCATCTTCTTGATCAGCTGGCTTTCTGAGTAAAGTCATATTCTTTGCTCAACACCTCGTCTCTTAGTTAACTGGCCTATGTGTGGTGAGCAGACCAGGGCTGGAATGGGTAACACACCTGGACCCAAGCCTGCTGAAGACAGACACTTGCAGGTGGTGGTCACTGCAGGCTCACGCACAAACACACGATCCCTTGCTAAACATACCAGGAGGGACAGATGTGTACACGGGCCCCAGGTAATCCAGGATTTTATTTCATTCACACTCTGACGTTATTCCTGGAGTTAGCAGCACCTGGGCTGAGCTCTGGGCTCTCAAGGTGCCCCTTGTTTCCATAGCAACCATAATGCAGTAAAAATAGGAGAGAAGAACTGGAAGAGGACTGAGACAGCTGTGAGGGGCATCCTGCCTGCTGTGGGCTTGGTCTCCACATCCTGGGCCACACCAAGTGTCCTGTTTTGATAGTTTATTTTTAGAATAACGGCATGGCAAACCTCTGAGTACTCACCACCCAGAATCGACACTTGTTAACATTTTGTTGCATTTTCATCAAACCCTTTAAAAAAAATTGTGGTAAAATATATACAGGGGCGTTGAGTACATTTTGTAATGTTGCCCAGCTATCACCACTATCCATTTCTGGAACTTTCTCATGATCTCCAGCTGAAACTCTGTCTCCATTAAACACCAACTCTCCATTCCATGCCTCCTGCCAGCCTCTGGCAGTCACCTTTCTGCTTTCTGTCTCTATGGATTTGACTCTGCCAGGGGCCTCATGTAAGTGAACTTATGCAATATTTGCCCTTTGGTGACTGGCTTATTTTTCTCCCCATAAGATACTCAAGGTTCATTTATGTTGTAGCATGTGTCAGAATTTCCTTCCCTTTTAAGGTTGACTATTATTTTATTGTTTGTCATGTCACATTTTGTTCATCCTGTCATCAGTCGCTAAGACACTTGGGCTGCTTCCACATTTTGAGCGTTGTGAATAATGCAGCTGTGAACATGGGTGGACAAATATCTGAGTCCCTGCTTTCAGTTTTTTAGGTTAAACCCAGAAGCTGAATTGCTGGATCATGTGGTAATTCTATTTTTAACTTAAAAAAAAAAAAACACCTTACTTTTATATTTTGGTTGCACTGGATCTTCATTGTGGTGCACAGGCTTTCTCCAGTTGCGGCGAGCGGGGCCTTTTCTCCAGTTGTGGCCGAGCAGCGCCGCTTCTGTCTCTAGTTGCGGCGAGCGGGACCTCTTCTGTCTCTAGTTGCGGCGAGCGGGGCCTCTTCTCCAGTTGCGGTGCGTGGGCTTCTCATTGTGGTGGCTTCTCTTGTTGTGGCGCATAGTCTCAGTTGCTCCTCAGCATGTGGACTCTTCCTGCACCAGGGATTGAACCCATGTCTCCTGCATTGGTGGGCGGAGTCTTAGCCATTGGACTACCGGGGAAGTCCCTGGGTTTCTTTTTGATTCCATTGATCTGTTTCTTGAATCTTGTACAGGCGCAGAGGTGAAAGAGAGCAAGGTTTGCTCAGGGAGTTGGTATGGCTGGAGTCTCAGGAGAGTGAGAATTCATGTCCAAAAGGTGGGGGCCTGGTCGTGCTGGTGGGCATGGGAGGTCAGACTTCAGAGTGTGTATTCAGTTTATTGAACTGTGGGGAGGTAGATAGCTGGAGGTTTTGAGTCGAGGTCTGGAGGGTTACTATGGCTGCTCCGGTAGACCCAACAGGATCCTGGAAGTAGATGGACATGGACCAGCAACTGCTCAGGAGAGAGATGAAGGTGGCTTCAGGTATGATGTGGAATCAAGATGCTAGCAAGAGGCTGCAAGATGGAATCTGCAAAATGTGGAGGCTGGCTGGACTTGGGTTGGGGAAAATGAGGGAGCCAAGGACTGTGGCCCAGTGTGGCAATGAGATGATCCAGATGAGTGTTCTGTTAATCATGTTTTGTTTTTTTCAAGCTTTAAAAACTTACATGATGATGGTTTGATATAAAGCTATGTAGGACTGACAGTCATTTTAGCAAATATTGAGTTTATTCTCTGTATCTGTACTGCATGAAAGGGGCTTCCCAAGTGGCTCAGTGGTAAAGAATCCACCTGCAATGCAGGGGACATGAGCTCCATCCCTGGGTCAGGAAGATCCCTGGGAGAAGGAAATGGCAACCCACTCCAGTATTCTTGCCTGGAGAATCCCATGGACAGAGGAGCCTGGTGGGGCTACAGTCAGTGGGGTTGCAAAGAGTTGGACACGACTGACTAAACAACAACTACTGTGTGAAGCACTCTTATATGCATTATCTCGACCCTTTCCCGATCCCCATAAGATGTGTGCTCTGATTCCTATTGCACAGATGGAGAAAATTAGCCTCTGAAGCAAGAAAACTTGCTTCAGGTCATACAACTGGCAGCCTCGGACCGGGGCCAGGTTCATTTGTCTCCAAACCCTTGCTTGTGCCTGCAGTCAAAAGGCAAAAAAGTTGCTGGGGAGCTCTTCAGTCATGTGGGGTCCAGATCTTCCAGGATTGGGATGTGCAGCATTCTGGAAGCAGGGAGCCCTGCCTGGTACCCACCAGTAGCTCCAGGGGCCTGGGCCCTCTGTCTTGCAGTTGCAGGCATTCATGCCTTCCTCCTGCCTTCCCTAAGTGTGTCTTGTATTCATAGGCCCTAGAAGAGGACCCAGTTGGTCATGAGTCTCGGTGGATGTGGCCAGAACCCAGGTCTAACCAGCTTACATGAAAAGGGAATGTCTTGGTTTTTGTAACTGAAAGGACCAGGGAGTCAATCCATCTGGCCTGAGACATAGCTGGATCCCAGGCCTCAAACAGTCCTCCACATCAGTGCTGTCTAATATAGTTACATGTTGAAATTTAAATTAATGAAAATGAAGTACAATTAAAAATTCAGTTCCCTAGTCACAATATAGTCTCATTTCCAGTACTCAATAGTCATTTGTTGATGGAGATGCACGGATACAGAACATCTCCATCATCACAGATAGTTCTGTTGAACAGCGCTGGACAGACTCCCCTGGAGGTCGTCCAAGGGCCAGACAAACCCAGAGATTCTACCCAGTCTGAGCTAGCTCACATGCTGCAGAAATATTCCCAGACTTTCAGGCTAGATGATGTCTGAGCTGCCTAAATCTTGGCCACTAGGTGGCGCCAAGGAGGCGACCACAAACTGGATCTTTGGCCTGCAACTGTCCGGTGAAGGGGCTCCTGCCGTTTTCCCCATTTTTAAATGGAAGAAACTGGGAATTCCCTGGTGGTCCAGAGGCTAAGACTTGGTGCTTTCACTGCCGTGGCCTCGGCTTCCGTCTCTGGTTGGGGAACTAAGGAATTAAGATCCCATGTGCCATGTGGCTTGGCCAAAAAAAAAAAAAAAAAGGCAACTGGGAAGAACGCAAAACAACAGAGAGCATTTATTGATTAAACAGAGTAGGGAAACAACGACATTGAATAGGAAATAACGTATTGGCCAAACATTCTATTGCCTGAGCAGAAGTAAGGAGGCTTGACTAGAGAAGAAGGGGTGGGTAGAGACACCAGTGGCTCCTCTGGAAGGAACAGCTGGGGCTTTTGCTGCCAAGGTCAGTTCTGAGTGCAAATCATACAAAAGTGGACCATTCAGACCTGATGGGGCCTCTCTAGTGGGGGAGGCAGACAGGAGCCGAGTGAAAAATCCAGGTGGCCTCAGATGATGCCCAGACTTGTAAAGGAAACAAGAAGAGTGAGGTGGTGGGGGAGGGACACAGGGGGCTACTTTAGGTGCGGGTCAGGAGCAGCGTCTCCGTAGAAGTGAGTTTGAGCAGAGACCTGAAGAAAGAGAAGGAGCCATCCGTGAGATATCTGGGGGAGAGGCATTCCAGGTGGTGGGCTGCGGCTGCTGCTAAGTCGCTTCAGTCATGGCTGACTCTGCGCGACCCCACGGACTGCAGCCTACCAGGCTCCTTTGTCCATGGGATTTACCAGGCAAGAGTCCTGGAGTGGGGTGCTATTGCTTTCTCCGCCAGGTGGTGGGAAGAGCAGGTAAAGAGGCCTTGAGAGGGAACAGGCTTGGCAAAGGCGAAATGAGGAAGCAAGAGGGTCCGGGAATGGGATGGGGAATTTGCCCCCTCCCGGATGGGGACACACAGTTCTCCCCAACACCGGCAGGTGGCGCTGTTAGCCCAGCCCTGCCAGCTCTTGGGTGTGGCGAGTCGGGCACGTGCTCTGACTTCAGGTTTGTACAATAATTTAGGAACGTGCACCCCTGCCCTCTGGGGAGACTGAGGTGGATGCATGTGGGTGCCTGGCCAGGACCAGAAGACCAGGTGGCCAGAATCACCAGGAGGTGATCTCCTGACTGTTCTGCTCCCTTGGCTGTATCGCTTTCAGTGTTTCTTTGCTCGTCTCTCTTTGCTGTCCTCTGGGTATCTGCCTCCTTTCCCTTTGTTTCTCTGTCTTGCTCTCCCAGCCTCTGCTCCTCCTCTCTCCCGTCGTCGCTCCCTGGTGCAGCTGGTTCTTGTCTCAAAGATTAATTACTCGCTTTCCTGAGGGTAGCTCTGGTGAAGGGCGTGTGAGGAGGAGTCAGGAGGAGAATGTTCCTCATCTCCCTGCCTGCCCCTCCTTCCTGGGGCTTCAGTTCTCCAGGGCAGGCCAGGACTTGGGTGATGAGCCTCATCAAAGGGATCCCACCTTCCAGTGCCAGGTCCGGCTTACCTCCAGCAAGCAGCCCTGGCCTCAATCATTGCTGACAGTGGGAACCAAGGCTTGAGTTGCAACCGGAGATCTGGACAGCAAAGCATAAGACCGCAAAAGAGCAGTCCCCACAGGGACTTCTATGATGGGTCATTTTAGTTGGCAGAGGTAAAGCATCTCCCTTACCCCCATTAGGGCATGCTCTCTGAGTTATTTCTCAGTGGAGACTGAGCTGGTTGCAGCCTGGAGTTGACCTCCTGGTTGTCATTGTCAGGGTGAAGGCTGTTGGGTGAACTCAGTGGTTAAGAACTTCGTGTCTTAAAGCTTCCTGTTGGGTGGGAAGTCCAGCTCTGTACCTTACCATGGGCCCTCCAGCGAAATGCTTAATCTGTCCGTTGGCTTAATCTTTCTGTCTGTTGGCTGCTTCATCTGTAAAATGGGAACAATAATAGTAACACCATGTAGGTTGTCATGAGGATCGAGTCAGCGTGTGTAAAGTGCTGCCACACACAGATACATGCAGTGGAATTACTTGCTCTCATAATACATCACTAATTAAGAGTTAAGACTGTACTTACAGCATATTATTAATTGATAGTAATATAATAAAAGCAGTGGAATAGTAATGTATTATTAGTGTGATACATAGGGCTGGGGCTCAGTAGTGGTGGCTCCTGGGCTTAGTTGCTCCACGGCATGTGGGATCTTCCCGGAACAGGGACCAAGCCCACGTTTCCTGCATTGGCTAGTGGATTCTTTGCCACTGAGCCATCAGGAAAAGTTTCTTGCACGTGCGAGATATATTACCTTAGGAATAGTCCTCGGAATGGAATAACTGACCCTTTAGGCCTGAACTTCTGTTTTTATGACTATTGCTAATTGTTTCCACAATACAATCTAATGTGCTGTGGTTATCTGACTAGTCTATTTGTTTCTTTATAATTTATTTTGAGTAGTAGATGTGTTTACATGTATTTAGTTAAGAAACCAAAGTGATTAAAAATTATGTATGGTGAAAATATTTGCTCTCACTCCAATCCACCCTGACAGCTCCTTCTTAAATCCACTTACCGGGTTCTTTCCAGTGCTTCCGTATTCCTATATTATACAAACATTTATTCTTCTTATCTCATTCCTTTTACATGGGAAGTAATATCCCACACAATATGGTCTCACATCTTCCTTTTATCACTGGAGCTCTTTCTATATCTGTCTGTTGAAAGCCTCTTCCTCCATCTCCTTTCTTTTATAACTCTGTAGCATTTTACTCTGTAGATTTACTTTTAGAAATTGATGATTCTTTTAAGAAATTTAATTTTACATCACACAAGCAACATAAGAATACATTTTCTTTAAAAAAACGAAATCGGAACATCAATGATACAATTTCCAGGCAAGGGGAGAGATAAATTAGGAGTTTGGGATTAACATATACACACTATAACATATACTACACACATTAACACACTATTATATATAAAAGAGATAAACAAGGACCTACTGCATAGCACAGGGAACTATACTCAATATCTTATAAAAGGATGTATATATATATGTATATGTATAACCGAATCACTTTGCTATACAGTTGAAACTAACAGAAATTGTAAATTAACTATACTTCGATTAAAAATATGTTACAAATAAAGATGCAGTCTCCTGTGGCCACAATGCCAGTTGCTTCTTCTCCTCATAGTAGCCACTACTCAGAGTTTGATACATACTTTCTAAATATTTTTGCATGTGTCTTAAGTAATGGTTGAGGTCCATATATACATATTTAGTTCATTCCTTCCAAGCATTGTATAGTATCTAGCTTTGAGTATATCACATGTGCTTAGCAGTCTCTGTTCTAAATGGTTGCTTCTGATATTATTTACTCTTTACAGAAAGTGCCGAATAGCCTGGCACTCACCTCTACACCCACATGCGAGTGTTTGTCTAGATTTGAGTGAATCTTCGCGGTGACCTTGCTGGGTGATGGGGTGGGTGACTTTTTATTTTAATCATGCTGCTAAATTGCTCTCCGGTTTCTGTTCCCACCACCAGTAGGCATGTACATCTTGGGTGAAACATCCTCTTTGTTGTGGCTGTGTTTTTCTGATTGCTCACCCATAAGTTTCTCCAGCTGTGTTGCCTGTCACACCCTCTGCCCCTTCCCGCACCATCCTCCCTAAGTCAGTGGATTGTTGCCCTCTGAGGTTCCTGCAGCCACCTGGAATCACTGTAGGATGGTCTTTTGCTGAGAGTATCTGCAGCCTCTCCTTTCTTAGGGGCTCCCCTGGTACCTCAGCTGGTAAAGAATCCGCCTGCCGTGCCGAAGACCCTGGTTCAATTCCTGGGATTGGGAAGAGCCCCTGGAGAAGGGAACAGCTACCCACTCCAGTGTTCTGGCCTGGAGAATTCCATGGATTGTATAGTCCATGGGGTCACAAAGAGTTGGACACGCCTGAGCGATTTTCACTTCACTTACTTCTTTTTCAGAAGCCTGAGGCTCCAGAGAACTTTATTAACCAGAGGGGTGGCCGGCACGTTGTCTGTGAGACTGAAAGCACTGACTTCCCTGGCCAGGTTCAGAGGGGTTGGCCTTGCTTTTCACTGGTTCATCCTTGTTAAGGCACGGGTTCTGCTCTGAGGGTCCCTTGGGCACAGCTTGGAGCCCAAATGCAGTTCCTCTGCCGATTGAACCCAGAGGCCAGTTCTCACTGGGCTGGTCTGGGGTGTTGTCGGTTGATCTCAGACCCCAAGGTCAGATTCCAGGTTTCCTGAGAGGCCCGGAACTGGGCAGTTGAGTGGGAAGGGAGTGACCTGGAGGCAATTTCTGTCACCTACACCCACTTCCTTAGAAAGGAGCCTTGAGATGGAAAGGACCATCTTAACGAGGTCTCTGTCTTTCATTCCTAACCACTTCGTGTCCTACTTCGTCCACCTGAATGCTCACACTGCACCCTGTGGGTGTACATGGAATTTCCAGCCCTCGCTTTACAGCTGAGAACATAGGCTGGGATAAAAGGAGGTATGGGTCGTGAACGAACAGATCTGCGCAGCAGTTGTTTCTGCTGACTCAGGCCCATTGCTCTTTGCACACCCATCTCTTTTGTGCACATGTGTACAGGCATGCTCCCTGCACTCGTACACATATGTGTGCAAATCTAAGGACAAGTATTGGCAAGGGTGATGTGGTTTTTTTCAACTTTTAAAAAATATTTTTGTTTATTTATTTGGCTGTGTCTGGTCTAATATGGGATCTTCTATCTTTGTTGTGGCGTGAAGGGTCTTTAGTGGTATGTAGCATGTGGGATCTAGTTCCCTGATCAAGGATCGAACCCAGGCCTCCTGCATTGGAAGCACAGAGCCTCAGCCACTGGACCACCGGGGAAGTCCCTTTTTTCAACTTTTTGTTTTGAAATTAGCCTATGCAAAGATGAGAAGGATTGTCCATTGAGCAGCTGTTTTCACCCAGATTCACCACTTATTGGTATTTGCACAGCTGTTCTTGCTTTCTCTGTAGAATGAGAGTAAAACAGAAAGTAAGTGGCAGACATCATAATACTTCATATGTAAATTCTTCAGCAGGTGTCTCTCCCAAATAACATCCTTTTCTGATGTAACCGCAATACTATGATCACATATAAGAAAATGAATGTTAATTTACCAGCATAACTTAATATACAGTCCATTTCCAAATGTTCCCCAAGTTGAAATGTGGATTGTATATTAGATTATGTTATTGACTTATTATTAATGGGCTTCCCTGGTGGCTGAGACGGTAAAGTCTGCGGGCAATGCAGGAGACCCAGGTTTGATCCCTGGGTTGGGAAGAGCCCCTGAAGAAGGGAATGGCAACCCATTGCAGTATTCTTGCTTGGAGAATCCTATGGACAGAGGAGCTTGGTGGGCTACAGTCCATGGGGTCCCAAAAGAGTCAAACATGACTGAGTGACTAACATTTATTATTAACGGTCACTCTTTGTACTTGGTTATCGCATCTGTTTAGTCTTTTTAAATGTGGAACAACAGACCTAGCTAAGTTGTCTTGTAGAATATCTCACATTTTATTTTTTTTAAGTTTATTTTTAATTGGAGGACAATTGCTTTACAACATTGTGTTGGTTTCTGCCATACAACAAAGGAATTCAACCATAATTATATATATATGTACATACATTCATATATATATGAATGTATGTATGAGCCTCCAGCCTCCATCCCAGCCCTGTCCCAATTTTTTAGATTTGTCTGAATTTTTTTTCCAGTGTTTTCTTTGAATAAGCTTTGATTTTACTGAAGAAAGACAGAATTAGTGACCCACATGCTGACGGTGAGGAGGAAGGGAGAAATTCCTGTTTTATCTTCAGGTTCAGATTTAAGCCGTCCTGCCTTCCCCTTGAGTAGGGTTGGGATGATTATCGCCAAGCCTGTCATTCGTGGGCTGCGCAGGTGCGGCCAGGTGTTCCCAGGGGCTCCTCCTGGAAAGACTGTCCTGTGGCCCGTTTTGCGGGATGCGCCCCTTGGATGAAGGACTTATGTGCTTTTTTTTACTTGTCTAAAGCTATTATTTTGCTCCTTCATGGTTTTTTTCCCCCATTGGGTAGAGAGCTCATATGTTAATTTTAACTAGTTTACTAGTGATAGAACTCTAATTCATACTAGTTTAAGAAGAGAGAGAGGAAAAAAAAGACACCTGAAGGAATAACTGATCTAAGAAAATGGCTTCAGGAATGGCTGGATCCAGGTGGGTCAGAAAACACCATCTCTCTGTCCCTATCTCTTGGCTCTGCTTTCCTTTGCATTCACATCATTTACAGGCAGTTCTCCTCCCATAAGACAGCCACTGACTTTGGAGATCCTGAGGAGTAGTAAGCTTCTTTCTATGGTGCCAACAAAAATTCAGGTTTTCACATGTTTGCACCGGCTCGGTTTATATACCCATCCCTGAAGCAGTCACCTTGACCTGAGGAGTAGAATATGTTGATTGGCCATGCCTGGACCACATGCCCACTCTAGAACTTGGAGAGGGACAGCCCCGTCTGAACCACAGAAGCCAGCAGTGGTGTCAGGACACTGCCCAAGGGAAAATCAGGGCCTGTCGACCAAAACAAGGGGCCTAGGTGCTAAGCAGATGAACAGTCGGCCTCCTTTGGTCTGGCGACAGACGTGGTGAGCCTCTGATTGACTGCATCGTTTCCTAATCCCCTTGGGTCGCATCCTTTCATTTTGGGTTTTGTGGGAGTCAGTAACTATGGAGACCACTGTGTCTGGGTCTCGGCACTGCTTCTTAGGAGCTGTGTGATCCTGGACAGAAGGGTTAACCTCTCTGGGTCTCAGTTAACTCACCTAGCAAATGGGGATGATATTACTGTTCCTTCCGTACAGAGCTGTGGGCACCCAGTAGAATAAGAGCTGTGGATGTGCTTGCACCTGTCAAATGTTGGGCGGCGGGGGGGGGGAGGTGTTTATCACCCCCTGAGGTGATTCTTGTGCTTCAAGGGGAGCAAGTCCTGCCCTTGCCAGACCCGTACCTGTCACTCAAGTGTGGGCCCCAGAGTTGGACTGAGTCTGTCCAGGGTTGGCTCTAGACAAGTTCCTCTGCTCATCTATAAACATGAGAAGGATACTAACACCCTCCTCTGTAGGGCTGTCTAACAGTCGAGGGGACTCAGAGACCTTGGAGTTGGATCCATTGCTTTGAGGTTTCTCCTTGCCAGACTCATGAGCTGTGCCACCTGGAGTGGGGCTTTCAGCGTAGGAGTTGTTGGTGTTTAGTTGCTCAGTTGTGTCTGACTCTTTGTGACCTCTATGGACTGTAGCCTGCTAGATTCCTCTGTCCGTGGGATTTCCCAGGCAAGAATACTGGAGTGGGTTGCCATTCCCTTCTCCAGGGAATCTTCCCGACCCAAGGATTGAACCTGTGTCTCTTGCATTGGGAGGTGGGTTCTTTACCACTGCACCACCTGGGAACCCCCATCCTCTTATCCTTTTAGCCACGTTACCTGAATTTTTGCACCTATGAGAAGGCAGAGAGTGGGTCTCCATCTCTGGGACAGCAACGCTCTGCCCTCCCCTCTGGCCAGTCCAGCTTGACTCCAGGAACATGGTCCTCCTAGTGGGAGTTGCCCCTCACTTTCTTTCCTCCTCCTCTCCTTCCTCACTTCCAACAATATTTATTGAGGGTTAGAGTATATCAGATGGTATTCTGGTTGCAGGATAAAGAAGAGGAGGTGATGACATATAAGATAGGCACCGTGTCTGCCCTTATGGAGTTTACAGTCCACTGGGGCAAAGAGACCAAAAAGCCAGCCAACAGACAAATCAGTAAAACCTCCTCAAAACCCCTCGTTAAGTTAGAATAATTGCTGCAAAGGAAACAAACCAAGGGCTAGGTGCAGAGAAGCTAAGGGCTGTGCTCCAGGTGAGTGGTCAAGGAAGGCCTTGGCCACTGGGGAGGGGACATGTGGGACAGATCAATGGCTGATGAGGTTAATTTCCACACTGGATCATTGGGGATTACACTGCCAGTTGCTCCTCCTACCCTAATTCCCATCCTGCTGCCTCACAGACTGGATGGGTTGATTGTTTCTGCTCCAGGTTCTCCAAGAAGGGACCCTCATGAAGGTCACTGCCTGTCTTGCCTGGAGACAGCCTTACAGCATCCTCTTACATGTCCTTTGCATGACAGGTTTGATGGATGGTGTTCACATACAGCTGGCCACTGAGCCCAGCTCCTGGTAACCTTGAACCTGCTCTCATGCATTAAGAAGAAGAAAATAAGGAAGAAACTTTGGTCCTTTAGTTATTAGCTGTGACCCACGCAGCCTCATGACTGACTGAGGGGGGCAGGGCAGGGGGAAAGTGATGGAAATTTGGAGCCTTGGGGAGAAAGGGAAGTGGCTGGTGCAGTTTCTGCAGCTGCTTTGGGACTTGGAGGAGGGGTGAGACAGTGGGCACTAATTGGGGTGTTCCCTCAGGATGGAGGGAGTTATTTGCCAGAAGAGCTTAATGCAGCAGGAGTGATGCAGGCTAGACAGCTGGGAGAACTTTCCTGATGGAAAGAGCAGGAAGGCCCTAGAAAGCAGAAAAACTTGCAAACTGCAGACTCACAGCCGCTCACCGGGAGGCTCAAGGCTTAGTCCCCAGCTGCGCGAAGCTCAGGGAATCTGTGTCTACATGGAAGATAAGCTTTGTGTCTGTCTTTGAGACTAATGGGACTTAAAGTCACAGTGGGAAACAGCAGTTAACACATTAATGCATTAGTGTCCAGAGGCCCTTGTGAAGCAAACTCCAGTTGGGGTTAGGTAGAAACCGTTTGATTACAGTAGTCCATAGGGGCAGTTTCCCTCTAGAAAGGAGTATCCAACCCAGAGTTCTTCTGGGACCCACGGAAGCAGGAGATGAGACAACAAGACAGCAAGACAACAAGAAAAATAGAATCTATAAGGAAACGGGTCAGTAGGGCCACAACCTATGAATTTTCTGGTTGACCAGGCTTGTGTGTGATCTGCAGTCTACACAATGTGATCTTCATGTTCTGCTTGGTACACACACACACACACACACACAGTTGGGCTGTACCCCACAGGCCTACAAGCCTTGTACTTGCCCAGCCTTGAGATGGAAGAAGGAGGCTAGAGTCAGCGAGACAGACATAGATAGTTTAACAGACGAGGGGATCCTACATGTTTGGAGCAAGGTCCTGGAGTGACACCTCCCTGTGTGAGGCAGATGAGTGCAAGGCAGGATGGCAGTGAAAGGGGGAAGTGATGTCTGGTTGGCTCATCAGTTACCAGGGAAACCGGCAGAGGAGCACGCCCATCACCCCCTTTGATAAGCTATTGTACAATCGTTCACTGGGGCCAAGGACGTGTACACAGGTGTTTACTGTTAGGAAGGTCAGACATATGAGTAGGGTGTAGGTGAAGCAGGGGCTGGTTGAGCAGGGGATGTACAGAGAGCACAAGAACAGCCATCTTGGCGGCCTCATTGTATTCTGTTCAGGATGTGTAAGATCTGTGTGTCTGTTAAGTGAATACTCACCTGCTTGCTGGTACCCACGATGCTTGCCCTCATGTTTGACAAGCTCAGTTACAAGTCAACCTCATTTTACTGCACTTTGCTTTCTTGCGTTTCTTAGATATTGCATTTTATTAAAAAAAATTGAAAGTTTGTGGCAACCTTCCATTGTCAGATGATAGCATTTTTTAGCAATAAAGTGATTTTTAATTAAAGTATGTGCATTTTTTTAGACACAATGCTATTGCACACTTAGACTACAGTACGGTGTAAAAACCTTTTATATGCACTGGAGGAAACAAAAAATTGGTACAGATCCTTTTCTTATGATACTTGCTTGATTGCACTGGTCTGGAACTGAACCTGCTGTATCTTCCAGGTACACCTGTATTTAGGATTGCCCAGGTGACTCAGTGGTAAAAGAATCTGCCTGCCAAGCAGGAGATGCTGGTTCGATCCCTGGGTTGGGAAGATCCTCTGGAGAAGGAAATGGCAACCCACTCCAATATTCTTACCTGGGAAATCCCATGGACAGAGCAGCCTGGCAGGCCATAGTCCAAGGGGTCGCAAAAGAGTTGGACACAGCTGAGTGACTAAACAACAACATTTGTATTTGGTTTCCCAGGGAGCAGTCACAATGAGCCATGACTCAAAATAGCATGGTGATAAAGGTCACTTGAAGAGCACCTGTGAAGTGCTTTTCATGCATTCTCCTTTAACTGATTATAACATCCATCTGTTAACTTATTAAAACTAACATGTAGTTATATTTATAAATAGAAGAAAATGCAAAGACAATAATAAAAGTCATCATAATTCTAGAGATAAATGCTATTAACCTGAACATGCAGTTCCTGTAGTAATAAAAACTGATCATTTAGTTATAAATAGAAGAAAATGCAAAGTCAACAATAAAAGTCATCATAATTCTAGAGATAAACACTATTAACCTTTTCCCCCTACTAAGAACTTTTTCTTTTTTTGGACCATGCCTTGTGGCTTGTGGGATCTTAATTCCTCTGCCAGGGATAGAACCTGGCCCTTGGCAGTGAGAGCATGGCCAAACCACTGGACCACCAGGAAGGTCCCTGGACTGTCTATTTTGAATAAAACCACCACGAACATTTTCACAGAAGTCTTTATGTGAACCACACATGTTCACTGGATCCTTGGAAGAACCCTAGGAGCAACACACTGTTGTTATTCCCATTTTATAGATGATCACACTGAGGCTCAGAGAGGTTAAATTTCAGCCCACAGCCACAAAGACAGTAAAAGCTGAAATCAAGATTTGAGCTCTGGTTTGTCTAACTGCAGGATCTTTTAGTTTTATTCCCTCACTGTGGTATCTTTCCATCACAGCTGATTGAAGTCATTAAGTCTAGAAACAAATGGGTCCTCATCTCAATGACCTGTTGTTCATAACAGTTTTAGCTCAAGTACAGTGGGTGATATTGATAGTGATGGCTCTGAGTCACCCAGAAAAGATTCTGTTAAACCTGTATTTGAAGTGGGCAAAAATATGTAAGACGTCTTACAGAAAGAAATTTCCAGCTAAGGTCACTACAGTAAAAGCAAGCAAGCAAGCAAAGAAAAGTTTTGCTACTCAAAGCTCTGTTGTCTGGAATTCTCACTTAGGTGTAGTACGTCCTCTCCCAAGGAAGCCAGACACAGAAGGCATTACTGACTATCCAGAACAGTATGTAAATAATGCATGTATAAGAAACCACTGTGTTCTTTGTAGAGCCAAACAGAATAGGTTTTTGGAGAGTCTGCCGGTTCTTCCTTTGAAAGTTGTTGCTAAGCAATGTTGCTAATATTATGGAAAGACAGCTTTCCTCACTTTTCCATTCAGCCCAGAAAGCCTAGCGTTGGAAGTGGCTCCCGTGGTAGCAAGGGTTGGCAGGATTTGCTAATCAGTGAGGTGGGGACTAACTGGGGACCCTGGGTGTGAGATGGCTGTGCTGCAGGGCACCCACCCTCCACCTCATCTGCTCCCAGTTCTCTGGAATGACCCCGGGCAGCCTCCATGCAAAATCTACGTCTTTCTGTTCATCAGGAATTTCACACATGGAAGAATCCTTTTGAATGTTTCTACTGTGGGAAAAATTATAGTCATGCTATAGACATGCTTAGATTCATTGATTCAAAATGCCATAAATAGGGGCGTCCCTGGTGGTCCAGTGGTTGAGAGTTCGCCTTCCAGTGCAGGGGACAGAGAGAGATGCAAGAGATATCTTCGCCAACACGTTGACTCTCCTCCCAGCTCCTAACCTCCCCTCTCTCAGAACTCACAACCAGCCCTGTTCGATCCCTGGCCAGGGAGCTAAGATCTCACATGCCACAGGGCAACTATGAACCCCCGCCACAACAGAGCCCACGCAGAGTGCCTAAGACCTAACACAACCACATAAATAAACAAACTGGGTTCCAGGATCACTCTTAAAAAAATTCCGTAAATAAACCAGAAAGAAATATTTTAAATACCTTCAGGAACCCAAGAAAAAGATGAAAAACTCCTTTCTTCTTCTGCCTACCGCCCCACCCCCCTTTTGTAATTCCTGAACAGGAAATCAGCAAAGTTCTGATGGACGTTGTCCATTGCAGGCTCTGGATACCAAATGATGTGTGGCCCAAGGGCTGGATGCCTGCCGCTGAGTGGGATCTGTGGGCTTCCTCGGGCTTGGTTTCCTTTGCCTAGAGCTCGGAAATGCCACACAAGTCACTGAGATCCGTTTCCAGAATCTGAGCCAGTTTCTCGGCAGATCCTCTGTTCGGTAGGATGTGTGTGGCTCCGGGGAGGTAGGCTGAGCTGCGGTTCCCAAACTTGGCTCCTGTGCCCAGCCTGGGCATGGCCTGTTGCTGTTACCGAAGGACTCTGTTGTGGGATGGACCCCTTTGGGGGGCTGGTTGTGAGTTCTGAGAGAGGGGAGGTTAGGAGCTGGGAGGAGAGTCAACGTGTTGGCGAAGATCTCTCTTGCATCTCTCTCTCTCTTTTCAAAATAGAAACTGCTTCCCCACCTCAAATGACCTTCCCAATCTTTCCCTTCCCTCCCCTTTCCCTCTCCCCTTCCTCTCCGCCCCTCCTTCTCCCTCCTCCTCTTCTGCTCATTTGGGGATGTCCCAGAAACGCAGTAGTAACGTTGTCCAGCAGGGGGCGCGGACGTACCTGCCAGGAATGAATGTCAGTCTGGTTCTTTGCAAGCCCAGGTGTGAGTGCTCTGCCCAAAGGAGACATGTGGGTGGGGTTGGGGGGCTTCTGAGTGATTTCTCTGAGCTGGAGCTGGTGTGTGTGTGAGTGTACCCTCAAAGGCATAAGAGCGTGAGGGGTGCTGACCCGTCCTGAGCAAATCTAATATTGTAAGGTTTTAACTCTTGAATTGCTCCAAAGTTGGTGTGATGGCTGGGCACACTGTCCCCTGCAGAAGGGGACAAGCAAGACATCTAAAAATAGCTGGTGTTCGTAAAAGGCCCCACCCCGTGTGGCTCCGCAGCCCCGGTTGCCCCACATCTACCCACGAGCCTAGCCAAGAAGGGCTGCGATCCTTTTGGAGAGTAGTCGGGGTGGGGGTGGGGCGCGGAGGGAGCGCTTGCTTTGGGCTCTCAGACCTGGGCGCTGGCAGCGGGGCTGAGTCCTGGTTTCACACGGATGTGTCTCCTGGAGCGGCTTCCCGGGCACAGAAGGCTCTTTTCTTCAGGACCAAGCATGCGTGTCTGCCTGCCTCACCCCACTGGCCCCTTAGGAATGGGGCTGTGCAGCTGTCTGCCCTCTGTTCATGATTAACTCCCCCATCCCCTCCTCATCTCCAGCCCCCACCCAGCCCCCACCCTCCCCCCGGCCCCCTCCCCCGCAGCCTTTGGGTTTCCTTGGATTGGGGGCAGAGACCCAGACTGGCAGCTGCCTGGCACTTTGTTCTCAGGGACTGTGGACTGGAAAGCGGGGAGGGCTGGAACAGCCCTTGGAGGTCCTGCGAGCTGGGACACCTCTACAGATAAACTGCTGCTAAATGACTTGGGATCTGGGAGGAGACCCCTGCTCTGACCACTTCTGTCCTCAATGACCTCATTCCCTGTAGTCTGGAAGCGTCCAGCCTTCTCGGTCCACCCCAAAGTGCCCCATGGATGTGGCCCTAGAGGGCCTTTGAGTCACCCATCTGAAAAATTATTCCCTTTTGATTCTCTTTCAAACTTTGTGATTTCTTCAAGGACAGTGTCTTCATTTCGCACAAGTGTGTAGCTAACATCTAATGCTTGTCTTTTAATGAAGGCACTTCGGGTGCCAAACCTTCACAGGCAACCGTATTGAGCTAGGATTTAATAAATTTGTATTTGTTTTTATGGGATGAATGACAAGTGATAATAGATTTTCACTTTTAGGGTGGTAATAATGTTTTCTTTTAAAATTAGTTAAGAAATGAGTGGACTTAAAGCAAAATAATAAGTAAATAACTGAGTACTATGGTATTAAGACAAAAAATTGTGAAGGTGGCATGTGAATGGCCTGATTTTGGGGGAACAGTGGCTGGGTCACAGTGGATAAACCAGCTGGGAATGGGATGGTTTTGTGGTTGCATGTGTGTTAGCCCTGCCTGTTTTAGCAAGGATGGCCTTAACTCTCTCTTACCCTAGTCTCTTGCACAAAGCTGGATGCATCCTAGTTGTTTCATAATTGTTGGTGGAATGGGCCCATCTAGCAAATGGCCATTACCTTCTCTGCTGTTGATGGATTTGATGTTTTCAAATGTTTCGGTGTTTCCTGTGTGGGGTGTGGGCAAAAGGTAGGACTCTCCATCCCCAGGAAACGTCTACATCTTAGGGCACTAGGAATCAGATCAGGTCTTATGGGGACAACCTTATATTTTCAGCCACACTGGGGCTGGAATAGATGAGTTGAGAAGGCCTGGAACCCCAGAATGGCAATGAATAAAGTTACCTCCTCGGTGGAAAGATTTTTCACTTTCATCCTGGTGTCCTGTTTCCCACTGATGCACTTGACCTAAAATACCTCCCAGGCAGTGGGGTGCAGGTGGGAGCCATTCATATTCACCCACCTGGGAGGGGGTCAGGTTTTGCACTGAGAGGTACTCTGCCCCTGTGTGTGGATGAAATACATCCCATGCTGGCCTAGACCTTCGACCAGTGCCCCCAGCACCCTCCTGGCTATGGAGAGGTTCTGTGAATGGCAAAGGCTGGAGAAGCCTTGGGCTCTAGTGCTGGGGCTCTGCCCCTTTGCCCACTGAGGACACACTCATTTCCCCATCCTTCTTCCAGACTGATTCTCAGGTCACTTAACTTGTGTAGTCCTTGCAGCCCGCCTTGCTGCAGTCCCAGGGGTGGGGCCTGGGGCACTGTTTTCTGGCTATAAATAGATGGCCATGGCTATATCTGTGATCTCCCACCACCCAGCCAGGCTCAGGGGTGCTGAGGCCATTGCTAATGGATGCTTCATAAATAACCCAGGCACAATTTGGCATCCCTCTGATGCTCCCTGCCCTATCCCCATTCCAATGCCAGCAAGAAGCTGCGCCCACTGGAGAGGTGGGGTTGAGGCCACAGGCCCTTGAACCATTCACCACCCCAGTCCCCTCTCCAGCAAGGTCCCTTTCCCATCTGGCTTTTCTCTGCTTGAACAGCAGACTGTATTAAAAAAAAAAAAAAAAAAAAAAAAAAAACGGCGAAATTTCCCTGTGGGACCTCTTTGGCCCCAACAGGGCTGTTTCCCAAGATGGACTAATTGGCTTGTTTTAATTCCCTCCGGCTCTCTCCCATTCCCCTCCCTGGGGGTGGTGGGAGGAAAAGCCGAGCCAGTAGTTAGGCAGGGGGTGGGGGGAGTTGGGGCGCTGAGGGGGTGAGGCTTCCTGGCAGCAAATGGAAATGAATGAGTGGGGCTTAGGAGCACCTTGCGCCCCGCAGTAGGGACCTGGCCAGAGCCCTTTTCCCACGGCCTGGCATGACCTTCCCTTTGCGTTCTGAAGGGAAGATGAAGCATGGACGCGGTGTGGGAAGAATGCAGGCAGGGTGCATGCGGCTGGTGCTGGGGCCCCGGCTGCTGGTGGAATAGGGTCCCCCCTCCCTCAACTTGCATCTCCCTGGCAACCTGGGACGCGAGGTGCCGGTGTAGCAGCCGGGAAATCGATCTTGGCCCCTATGTTGTGTCAAAATCCCAGGGCCGGGAGAATAAATGTTAACCGCGGGGACTAAGCCCAGCCCACATAGACGCTGACTCTGTAGTAGATCCCTTCAGCCCCAGCACGACGAGCCCTTCCCAGATTTGGGGAAAGGTGAGAGTTAGCATCCAGTCGAGTCAAAGCGTCAGGGAGCCCCGGCCCGGGAGGGCGGGCTCCGCGCGCTGGGCGCGGGATGCGCTTCTCTCCGCCCGGCAGCCTGGCTCGGGCGGGGGAGGCCCGCGGCGGTGCCCGCGCGCGGAGGCAGTTTCGCTTGGACCGAGGACGCGCGGTTTCCTCTCGGTGCCTGTTTTTTCTCCCTCTGTTTTAAAGACAGTGACAGCATCGGAGAAGTATCCCGGCGGGCCGGGCTGGGAGAGCGCGTCAGCCGCCTTTGCCTAGGGAGGGAGCCCGGGGCCGGGCCAGCGGGGGCGGGCGACGCGGAGCGCAGAGGAGGGGACCGAGGAGAGGCAGGGAGCCCCGGGGCCCGGCCGCCCGGCAGGACGGGAAGGGGCCAGGGCGCAGGGCAGAGAGCGAACGCCGGCGCCGAGCCCCGCGAGCGCTGAGCGCGAGCCGCTCGCCGTCCCTCCGGGGCGGCCGGGCCGCCCTTACCGCCCGCACCCGGGGCGCCCCGGGCCGGGGCCCGAGAGGCGGGGCCGGGGCGGCGTCCGGGGCGCGGGCGGCGCGTCGGAGCGGGAGTCCCGGAGCCGCCCGTCCGCGCCGCGCCCCGAGCGCTCGCGGGGCTCGGCGCCGGCCCCAGCGCCGGCATTTCCAAGG